>NC_052480.1:474112-534750 GCF_009730915.1 Dioscorea cayenensis subsp. rotundata | reverse complement strand
CTTAATGTTATGTAGAAAAGTTTAAGTAAACTTTTATTTTGAAGTTAAGCATAATGTGACAGTTTGGCCGAGTGGTCTAAGGCGCCAGATTTAGGCTCTGGTCCGAAAGGGCGTGGGTTCAAATCCCACAGCTGTCATTTGTAATTTTATTTTTTTTTTGTCTTATTTTAAATATGATTTATTCTCTAAAATCTGCAATAATTTCTCTTTCAATTATTTTTATTTTTTATTTTTTATTTTACCTGAAAGCATGAGAATAAAGCTAATTCAAGCTAATGCAAATAAACACTCTCACAAATTATTCTTCAATTATTAATTTCTCATTAAAATCTTTGTTACATTAGGACTCTCATTAACATTGATTTATTTTTTAAGTTTTTGTATAGTTTATTTTTTACAATATTTAGTACATCGATACAAGTCATCTATACCACAGACAATTCTATACAGAAATAATCCTATCCATTGACAAATAGAATTGTAAAAATTATTTTAAATTAAAAAATAAAAAACACACAGCCACTAAAAAGAAAAAAAAAAAAAATCTGAAAACAATATCAATTTATTATTAAATCAAAAAATTAAAATCTCTGAAATGCAGGGTTATATCAGTAATTTAACATAAAAACCCTAATAAACTCAATACTATATAAAGGATCAAAATCTAGGGTTTCCCTGTCGAGAAGAAGAGTGAGATAGTGCGGCCGAGGACCAGAGAGCCGGCATCCTAGCACTGCAACCATGGTAAAGATCTCCTCACTATTCTTCCCTGAATTCTGATCTTGATCTTATATGACCCCTTTTCAGTGTTCCATTGATGTGATCACGAGTTATTTCGTAGTTTTCTTGAATTTTTCCTCTTTTTTTTGGCCAAATTTGATGATTTGTTTGATAAGAGGGAGCTCTGGGGTTGTGTGATTGTTTCTGTTGATCTTTTGCTATCTTAATCGGAGTTTATCGTTGTGTTTTGTTGCAGTCTGGGCGGAAGAAGACCAGGGAGCCGAAGGAGGAGAATGTGACGCTTGGCCCGACCGTGCGCGATGGTGAGCATGTCTTTGGTGTTGCTCACATCTTCGCGTCGTTTAATGATACTTTCATTGTGAGTTTTCTCTGATTTCTTCGTTGATTTATAAGCACACGATTTTCTCGTTGTCTCGACGGTCACTTGAGGTTGTTATCAATCTTGCAGCACGTTACTGATTTGTCCGGAAGGGAAACTCTCGTTCGCATCACGGGTGAGAAATTTTGGCTACCCTTCCCAGTTTCTGTATGCTTGATTGATGTTGGATCTGTTGTATTTCGTGTGTATGACTATTGGTTTGGTATACTTTTGGGCAGTCTTTGTTCTTAATCTTCTGATTTTTTTTTGCAAATTCGTCTAATGATGACACTTTGAATGCTAAGTTTCCAATGATTAGTGTCAACTTTGTTAAAAAATTGTTAAAGATTCTATCTTTCGCTATGTTTTTTAGTAGGTTTTCTTGAAGTAAATTATGTGCAACTTCTTTGCGTGTTAACAAGCTGTTAGGCATGGCCCTTAAGATCGCCTTCCACTTTTAACATGGAAGCGTTTTGAGTCATAGCCATGCTATATTGATTGCCCAGGTCACAGAGAGTCCCTCTTTGAGGCCCTTTTCCTTTCCCATATTGCGGGGCATTTTTATTCTTCTGCGTGGTTATTCCACAATGTGAATTGTTTGATGAATTGTGTCATCTGCCATTCATTGTAGCCTTTCCGTGTGGAGTACCTTTTGCAGTTTTCTGTTTAAAATGCCTTGTTTTGGACGAGGAAGATATTTGTGTAGAACTTTCACCAACTTCTGTAACATACAGAGTGGCTTGCATGATGAGTCAATTAGATGTGTGAAGAATGTTCTCTCATGGACAAAATTCTGAGGCTTATTGATATTCTGACTTGCCACATTAGGAAATAACTTGGCTATTAATCCTGCGACTCCTATCATTCGTATAAAATTTGTTTTACAAGTTACAGTGCTATCATTGACTTTTTGTGGAAATTAAATGATTTCTATTGTTCAATATTCAGTTTTTTGTCGTTTATAAGTAGTTGAATTCATTTTTTCATGTTTTGGCATTACAAGGTCTACTTTGGCTCCAAAAACATTAAAAAAAGTCTAGTAGAAACATGCTGGTCCGGGATTTAATTTTTTTGATGTTATGTGGTTCTTGATATAAGGTTGGTTTATTAATACATGTGGAACTATGGTACATATCACATGGTTTTAGGCATTTTTTTGATCTAACTTGCTGAGGTCTTCTCTTATAGGTGGCATGAAAGTTAAAGCTGATAGGGATGAATCATCTCCTTATGCAGCTATGCTTGCAGCACAAGATGTAGCTCAAAGATGCAAGGTTTTGTTATCTTTTGCTGATTACACTATTGTTTTGGAAATTTTGTTAACTGTCTTGAATAGTAACTAATCCCATTATATTTGCTGGTTGTCTTTTATAGGAACTAGGTATTACTGCCCTGCATATTAAGCTCCGAGCCACTGGTGGTAACAAGACAAAGACTCCAGGTCCTGGTGCCCAATCTGCTCTTCGTGCACTTGCTCGTTCTGGCATGAAAATTGGTCGTATTGGTAAGTCCTTGAATTATCAAAACTTAAGCACACTTAAGCAATAGAACAGGTTATTATTGCCAAGCAAGACATAGTATGTGGTAGCAGTAAGTGGTTTGGACATTTATTTGCTTGCAATCTAGTATGGAAGCTTTATACCCAATTGTCATGCATTCAGTTTGTTCCTTGTACCTGTAATTTCAAATGTCAGTTTCATTTCCTTTGAACCCTTTGAACTAGATAGTTAATTTTTCTAGTAACTGGAGCTATATGATATTTCTCATGTTCTTTAAGGTTTTTAGATGATGAATTTTTCACTGCTTAATGTTCTATGGGATTTCAAAAGTTTTTTGGATAAAAAAGTTGGGGTACAGAGCTAGATATACGATAAGGAACTGATGCCTGGCTCTCAATGATGCATGTCTATTAGATGTGTGAAACATTTCTCCAATATAATGAGGTTCCTTTGACAATCAAAATTCATGATGTAATCTGTTTGATATAGCTTTCATTTCCTGTTTTCTTAATGGCTGTTCTCCTGACTGTTAATTTTTCTTGGGTAATCTAAATTTATGAATATGCCCTCGGAAATCCTTAATTGAGTCTGAATTGACTTTTGTTCCACAGAGGATGTGACCCCAATCCCCACAGACAGCACGCGAAGAAAGGGTGGAAGAAGGGGGAGGAGACTGTAACTTCTATCACCCTCACCACCAAGAGGCTATTATGGAATTTTCTTTTGTTATGAACTTGTTTTAGAGCATTTGAGTTGGAATTTTGCACTGTCTCAATATTTCTCCTGTATTAGTTGAATACCTTTCGGCTATGAACTTTATTTCCATCATGTGGTTTGCTTTTCAAGTTTCATAGACAATCCTTAGTTTTGGGGAATTTGTTTTTTGTTTTTGCCATGAATTGCTGATTGTTTCACTGGAGTTTTGCTAATGCATTATGTGGAAGTAATATTCAAGGTAAAGAAATGTTAATAATCCTTCAAGTTCAAGGACATTAGAGTTGCTGTGTTTGCATGGACAGCCTGCGTTTTAGACGCCTACGATTTGCTTTTGCTCGTATGTACTTTCAAGGACTGCGCTTTGTTGTATTCCCAAAATGGATGAGAGATCTGTTGATTTTCTTAGAAATTCTGTAAGTTAATATCTCATCAAAAATATTAAGTTTTTTTTAATGAGTACTTGAGTTTGGTTTTATATCAATTTGAGCATTAATTTTTAATTTGTATCAAAATAAATATCAAATTTTTTTTTTATTTTTTCGGCGAAATAATTGGGATTTTCGGTGGATTTTTGGTGATGTGGATACCAGAAAGTGTGTGTGGATGTCTTGGGTTCACTTAACCAATGTGGTGTTTTTTTCTGGGAGTTTACGTTACTGACTCGTTAATTCAGCCATTTAACTAATATGGTGTTTTTTTTGTCTATATAGAAGCTGATATGTTCGTTCTGGGTTTCCGGCGTTCACGTCCACATCACCAAAAATCTACCGAAAACTCTCAATTATCCCGTCGGAGAAATGAAATTAAAACTTGTTTTTCATTTTGATACAAATTAAAAAATTAATGCTAAAAAATATAAGGTCAAATTTAAGTACTCACTTTTTAAAAAAAATTTAAGTACTCACTAGAAAAATTTAACCAATAAAAAATATATATATATGTCAAAGTGGATTTTTGGATTATACTTAACTATTCATATTATTTTTTAAATAAAAAAATAATGTACCCTATCCATTTTAAAATACAAAAACACAAATCATTTGAAGATGGTACATAAAAAATTTAAAATAAAAATAAATCAAATAACGAAAATAATTTTTTTGAAATTATACTTATTTTTTGGAACTATAGATATAACTCTCTTATTTATATAATTAATTTTTAAAAAAATAGATAAAAATTGAAAAACTTCAGAAGGATGTTTTGCTTTTGCCCAAAAAAAACATCTTTCACATATGAGTCACTTTTTTACTAGTTGTCTAGGGTTAATTTGATCTTTTTACTAAAGGAGCATAAATAAATAAAATTCAGGGACATATGAGTCATTTCATACTAAAAACCCTAATAACCATAGAAGTCCAAGATCGAGAGATAGATAAAGAGAAAAGGGAGAGAGAGAGAGAGCGAGCCGCCAACTCGAAGCGAAGAAGATGCAGATCTTCGTGAAAACCCTAACCGGGAAGACCATCACCCTCGAGGTTGAATCCTCTGACACCATCGACAATGTCAAGACCAAGATCCAGGACAAAGAAGGTTTCTTCTCCTTCTCTTCACTCCCTTTCTTTTTTCTCTGTTTTTCATTGCTTTTGTTTTTCAATTTGAACCGTATCTTGATTTCTTCTACTATTGTAGGGATTCCGCCGGACCAGCAGCGTTTGATCTTCGCCGGAAAGCAGCTCGAGGATGGCCGCACTCTCGCCGATTACAACATTCAGAAAGGTCTTTTCTTTTCCATCTTTTCTGCCTGTTTGGGCATAGATTGTTGGGAAGTCAATCCAATTTTATTCATTTCATTGGAAAGCTGAGACCTTTTTGTTCAGAGTCTACGTTGCATCTCGTGCTGAGGCTGAGGGGCGGTATCATTGAGCCTTCGCTGATGGCTCTCGCCAGGAAGTACAATCAGGATAAGATGATCTGCCGCAAGTGAGTCCTTTTCGCATCATACTGTCTTTTAATTTAAAAAAAAAAAAACTCTTGTTCTTGTCAAATTGTGTCTGTTTTGGAACAGAAAAACTATGAATTGCGTCACAATTCAATGTATTACGGGACTACAGATCGAATTATCCTCGAGGCTAAATTTTTGCTGAAGAGGTTCTTGTGGTTCCTAAGATTAACCCTCCCTTTTAGACTTTGTCAGCTGCTTGTATTTAGAATTGCAGTTGATTTTCATGGGTGGAACATGCAGTTTGAATGATTTTTGAGCTTTGTGAATGTTTGTTTTTACACATTCTTTCAAGTATTGATGTAAGTTTAGATCTTTTGTGTAGGTTACATAGTAATACGAACATGTTACAATAAGACTTGCATGAGGGTATTGGTTAGTTTCGTTTTCAGTATTAGTGCTACTTCATGGTTGTAATTAAGTCATACACATTTTATCTCTCCATTTTTGTGTCACTTGTGAGGTTAGCATGTACTTCATTATTGTCTTGTCCCATAACGTGTAAGCTTTTGTTAATGGTGAAAGTATACTTGTAGCGATCTTGTTGATATCCATCTCTTGTTTCCATTAACAATTCAATTAAAGGGACAATGTGAGGTATTCATGTTAGGCTATGGGTAAGTTGTTTTGATTCTATCATTTTCAACATTACTTTGAGCTTAACAATATTTCATTTTGGTTTGACCAAAAACATTACTTTGAGCTGAATTCTTGTAACTGGTCTTTGTTAGTATGAATACCATTGATTAATTTAGTATACTTGCCACTGTCATTTTGTGAAAAATTTCGTCTCTTTTCTAGGTGCTATGCTCGTCTTCATCCAAGGGCTGTTAACTGCCGCAAGAAGAAATGTGGCCACAGCAATCAGGTTTGCTATTATGTTTATTTGTTGTTTACACACTTAATCTGTTTTGTTCTTGTATGTATATATACATATATGTTTCTCCTATGGCGACTTTAATATGATGTTTTTGGAACTTGTGGTGTTTTCTGGCCTTCATTTCTTCATTGTTCCTTCTGATTGCTAATATGAAATTGAAAGCACTCTTTAACAATTTGTTTTGAATTTTGCAGACCATTTCTTCATTGTTCCTTCTGATTGCTTATATGAAATTGAAAGCACTCTTTAACTATTTTTTTTTGAATTTTGCAGTTGAGGCCAAAGAAGAAGATCAAGTAAACTCTGCATCATTTTCTCGAGTATTTCAGGATTCATTGTGTTCAGACTGTTATTTTTGTTAATTGGCATATCTTCTGGACTTGGCGTACCTTTGTTTTTTAAGACACCTTCATGAGGCCTTGTTATTCTTTGTTTATTTTCCTAGTTTTATCACACATCTGAACTCTAATTTTTCCAATATTTAGTCTTTCTTGACAATTTCATAATCTCATTAACTCTTAGTTTGCATGAGTTACGATGGCATGAGTCACTTAACATTCTGCAAAAGCGAGAAACATGAACTAAGGGTAATGTTATATCTACTTGATAGGGCTTTGAAATGATGCAGATGGTTTGTTGGTCTCTGCTTCTACTTTAACTCACAGGACGCGTTTATTTCTTCTACTCGTCTCTTTATTTAAGAGATCTGATCGGTGCCTTTTTATTATAACCTGAGAGCAGACAGCAGATGTCCTCGCCGGCGGCCAGCCTTCTCGGTCTGGTGTGTAGCTCCCCGCTATTGACATGCCTTATTATTCGCTATGATGATGCGCTACAATAGAACTCAGACCATTTTGAAACACATCCTAATGAAAGCAGTGAGCAAGCTTCAGGTTGAACCATCTTCTGCTTCACCTTAACTTAGATGATGATTTACATGAAAATGGGCCAAGGTTAATTTCTGGCCTAAATTCCTTAATGCTGCTTCTTAATCTCTACTAATCAGGGCCCATATTAATTCCCTTATTTTTTATTTATTATGGGAAAACTCGCTCAGTTCCATCTCATTCTCATGCTCTCAAATCCGGATCTTGTTTGCTAAAACCAGAGCTTAAATGGTGAGAAGATTCAGAAACTCTAATATATATAAATATAGCATTATTTTACAAGATAATACTTTCTTTTATTCAAAATCCAAAAAAAATTGAGTATGTTTACCATTCTAATTAATTCAACCTCAGACCGATATAATGAAACTAACAATAATTTATTTCCAGTACATCTCATAATTAATAAGACAGTGATTGCATATATCATACCATAACTCAGAAAAACCATACAACAAAGGTTTTCCAATGCTAATTAACAAGATAACACTCAATCCTGAACAATACCTAACATATATATATATATATATATGTAGATTAACTTCAGTGATTCATCTCTAACTGATTAATTCATTGTTGGTCTGACCATCTCCCAAGCTTTAAGATGAGAAACCTTAATTTTCTGTTGGCCATTATTGAAGACATAAAGATGAGCATTGTTCCCAACAGCCAAGGTTGGGTAAACCCTAGAAGTTATACAAGTCCTTCCTCCAGCTCCAAAGCTTTCAATCACTGATCCATCAATCAGAGTCCTTAAAGACAACTTTCCTGTCTTTCTTATATCCACATCCACATAACCTGCAAAGTTTGGCTTGAACACTCCTCCTTTCAAAGTTGACCTATTTCAATTTTCATTCATAAATAAATAAGAATTTATATTATCAACATAAAATAATAATTATATTTTGACATGGAAGGAAGGAAGGATAAAAGAGTGGAAGAGAAGACCACCAAAAAAGACCATACAAGTGGGATGGTAATGCAGTGTCAGACAACTACTAAGTAGTGTAGTAGTACTCAGCGGTGAGTGTATATATGTTCAAACATGGGAACAAACTAAGTGTAGGGTGAGCAGGCAAGTTGGGAAATAGTTCATCAGATATATATATATATATATATGCTAAACAGAATCAAGAGTGAAAGAAGAGAAAGGCACTAAAAAGAACAAGTGGGACGGTGATGCAAGTGTCAGACTAAGTAGTGCTCATGAAATATATATTTTGTACCATTAGAAATTTAGAAACATATATATAGATATATTATATATATATACATACTTGGTAGCATCATGGCAGAGTAGGACCACATCCTTGTTTGGAGCTTTAAAAACCCTAAAAAGAACACCAGTTTGTTCCTGTAAACCACTAGAAGCCATAACCAGCAGCCCAAATGGACCAACTCCTCCTTTCACTGATGCTCCTTTTTCCCCACAAAGCACTTGAGGATCTTCCCAAGTTGGATCATATATTTCTGCTTTTTCTAGTCCTGTTACTTCAAAACTCACCTCCACATCTGCCTGTATAAAAAAAATAATAATAATAAATACAACAAATTAAGTTAATATATATATATATATATATATATATTTATAATTTTTGTTTGTTTTTTAGCTTTGAACTTAATTATTTATAAATACTCAGTACTAGCCTGTGAAGACATTATTCCTTGGACTTCAAACATTTCACCATACTTGAGTTCCTTGTTCTTAATATGAACTAGTTTTCCTCTTAAATTCTCCACTTCTTCCACTGGCCATATCACTAACTGCTGACCTTTCTCATCCAGCCAAAGTGCTCTTGGTATTGCCTTTTTCATCAAAACAAACAAATAAACAAAATAAAGAAGAAAACAATTTATATAATTAAAACAATATATTAACACAACCTAATTAACTAGTGATAGATGCATGATCTCACCTGAATCCCAGACCAACCTTTGGCTACATCATCTTGAACACTATCAGTCTCATTAGACCAACCCCACAAAATCCTCCTATTCTTCCCAGAATCATAGAATGTCTTGCTTGCATAGAAATTCCCATAATCATACCTCAAACCACTTTGATCATCAGCTGAAGTCATGTCTGGCACGTACCTATCTTTCTCCCTGTAGTATGTCCCCACTGTATAATATTCATACCTGCAATTTCATTCATTCAATATATATATACATATATATATATATATAAATACATAAGTACCATGTAAACATATTCAATTAATCAAATAATAATAAAATTTATATCTTGATGATCATGCACCTTGTGACATCCAAGCTATTCTTAAGAACATGTTTGAAGCCATCACCATACTGAGAAGTATCAACACCAGTGTTGCCATGCAAAGACACTGGATAAAAGTCAGGACACTCCCACATACCAGTATTGCTTGCAGAATGAAGAGGATGCTTAGCTTTAATCCAATGAACAAAGTCTTTGCTTCTATACATAATGGCCATGCCTCTATGGTTGTGTCTACTGCCAATGATGACACGCCAATGGTTGTCATGACCAAACCAACCAGTGGTTGGGTCACGGAACTTGCTTGGTTCAATGGATTCATCAGGGATGATGACTGGATTATAGTCTGGTTTGATCCATTCTATAAGGTAAGGGTCAGAAAGGTTCTTAGGGAAAGCAAGGTTTTGGACTTGGATGTTGTTGGAGTCAACGCCAGTGTAGAAGATGACTGGTTTGTTTCCAGGGAGGATGGTGGCTGAGCCTGACCAGCAGCCATTAATGTCAAATGGTTTTGTTGGTGTTAGTGCTGGTTCTAATGGTGTCCAGTTTATCAAGTCTGTGGACACTGAGTGTGCCCACACTATGTTTCCCCATACTGCTCCTTTGGGGTTGTACTGATAGAAAAGGTGGTAGATGCCATTGTAGTACATTGGTCCTGTTCATTCATTCAACATTCATTTAACCATGGAATATATATAAAAGAAGAAGAAGAAGAAGAAGTGTATAGGTGAATACCATTTGGATCTGTATGTCAAGTTGATTCCCAAATGCCAGCAATGTACACAAAGAAGAAGAAGAAATTTAGTTAGAAATATGTGCTTCTAAAGATGAGACAATAAGAACTAGTGTTTGGCTTTATATTATTACAATGAAATGGAGTATCTATTTGTATATATATGTTCAGAGAGAGAGAGAGAGATAAAGAAAGAGAACATTCTGAAAGAAAGAAAGAAAGAATGCATGGGAGAAGAAGAAGCCAAGAAAACATATGTCTTCCTGGAAAAAGGAAGATGTTCATCAATTGTCTCACCATCAACCAATTAAGTCATCCATAGCATTAAATGCTCAAGAGAAGAAGAACATTTTGGGAAGCTCTTAAGTCTCTGCATTAATTGATATCAAAGCACAGTACTCTATTCCAACTTCGAAGCAAAACAATAAATACATAAACACACTGCATCAAATAAAACTTGATGCTTATCCATGCATTAAATAGACTTAAATGAAAACCAAAAAAATTATAGAAAAAATAACTGAAGGTCATCATACCATTGAGCCAGTTCCTTTGAGGTTGAAAGTGAAAACCAGTTCTATGTTTACTACTAACTATGGATGGAGAAATAGATTGGAGTTCTTCATAAACTACATGAGAAGCTTCAACTACTCCATCTCTCACTAACAAACTAAACAAAAACCAAACTAGAAAATTAAACAAAAACAAAGCTAGCTTTCTATTCTCCATCATCCTCTTCTATAAAGAAAAGAAGGGAGAAGCTCTTGTGAACAAGGGATGGATGAAGAGAAGGCAAGGGGAGGTTTATATAGAGAAAGAAAAGACTTGGTAGCTATAGAGTGTTCTCAAAACTCACAATATTATGATAAATAATTAAAACAGTTTATTAATCATATTATAAATGGCTTAAACATGCAACCAATTAATGATTGATAATTTCTTTCTTTTTTCTTTTCCATTATATATATATATATATATATATATATATATATATATATATATAAATATAAATTGTGTACTAGCTTGAAAGAAAAAGAGCAGCAGCACTAGCTTTAGAACCACTCACTTTTGATCTCACGCGTGGGTAAGAAATAAATATGCAGGTTCACTGTTCATACAATATATTAAAGTCTAAAATAAACCGTAAAATAATAATGAATTTGGTACTGGAAATGATATATCTTCTCATCTTTAATTTGGGTAGGTGTTCTTTTTTAATCAAGTTGTGAGAATATTATTTATGGAGATTAGAGATTATTGATAGTTAAATAACTATGTTTAAAGTTAGGAAACGGTAAATGTACAGTATATAAAGAAAATGAAAATCAAACTTTGGGTGGAGCTTGATCTGACTTCAGATGATGGTGGGAAGTGTACAGAAAGTCAAGGTTCATGTTTTCATGGAAAAAGGGTTTTGTTGGTTGGCAAGAACACTAGACTTTATTTAAAATGTTGTTAAATTTACTTTCTCGTTTATTTGATAAAACAAATCAATTCCAAATTAAAACGTGCTTGGATTACCTTTTCATTTCTTTCAAGAGATACATATTTAAAGGCCAAAATAGATGGTGTTTCCAATCTTTTATTAAATGATATTCATTTTGTCTTTTACAAAAACTTCATCTGCGGACATTTAAAGATATAAAAATTATATATATATATATATATATACATTAGTTGTAATTGTTATAGTGACGAATTTATTCATAAATTGTTAATATCATGATTAGAATTTTTTTTACAGAATTATTTTAAATAATACAAGTTAACCATCATGAACACTAATATAAATGTTAACGCCATTCATACATTTTTTTCCTAAAAAACTTTTTAGTTATTATTATTATTATCAGGTAAATTCTTTTCCTTCAGTTTTTTTACAATTTTAAAGATTGTTTTGAGGCAATATTACATATAGACATAATTTAAAATATAAATAAATTATTTTAATTAATAAAATTATATATATCACCATCCACAGAAATTTTATGAAAATATGAATAATCAAATACAAATTTAAATGAAGCAATACCAAGCAAAATCATTCAAAAAACAAATTTAGAAGAGAAATGAAAGCATAAATAAAATTTAATTATATAATAATAGATACTACAATATTTTCTACAACTCATTAAAAAAATTAAAATGAAAAACACTAACGTTAGGATTATTATCATATTTTTTAAAAATACATTTAGTTTTTGAAGTTTCAATATCTCTCCTTCTTAATTTTTTATATTTTGATAACTTCAATTTCTTCTAATTTGCTTACATATAAACCAAGACAAAATCTCGTTTTCAAATATAACTTGGAAATTGGGTAAAAATAACAAAATCATGATTATATAATTCTATATAGGCATACATATTCCACAAAACAAATAAGTTTTAATCACTATAATTGGTTTTGAAAGATTTAATGGAATATTCAATACAAAAATAATAAATGCAACGATACCTTTTGAATTACTAATGTCATAATTAATGTAAAAAAATATTTAAATACAATTATATGTTTAGAAGGATTCATAATTGGTCCGTGAAATATTCTCAAAGCATGTTATACATCTATTTTAAATATATGTATAAACAAAATTAACAAATACAATTCAACCTGTCTATTACTGATGCCATATTTAATGCAAACAAATATTTAATTACAATAATATTTTTAAAAGGATTCATCAATATTCCTTGAAATATTTTTAAGGCAGGTTATACATTTATTTTAAATATATGTGTAGATAAAATTAATGAAATCAATTAAATTTTTCTATTACTAATGTGATAATTAATGCAAACAAATATTCAAGTGGAATATATAATATACTAAAAGGATTCATAATTGGTTCTTAAAATGTTCTCAAGACGGTTAAAATATATGTACAGACAAAATTAATGAATGCAATTAAACATTTCTATTACTAATGTCATAATCAATGTAAACTAATGTTTAAGCGCAATAATATTTTTAAAAAGATTCATAATTGTTTCTTGAAATATTCTGGGATATATATATATATATATATATATATATATAGTGCAATTATATTTTTAAAAAGATTCATAATTATTACTTGAAATATTCTCAAACAATATTATACATCTATTTTAAATATATATATATATATATTATTATTATTATTATTATTATAAATTTGGATAAGTTATTGGATGAAACACTCCATTTTTAAATTGGAGGAAACTAAAATACTAACTCGGGGAAAGTAAGCAATTTTTCAAAATTTGTATTTCTCGCACCAAACACCAAAATCATACACTTATTTTTATAAAAAAATCTAACTGGTCTTTACATTAAACAATTATATTCTAAACACCAATAATAGTTTTATCTCTATATTTAATAGCTTCTTTTTTTTTATTTTGCAAATCAAATTTATCTCAATTTTTCCTTATAAAAAAATTATCTCAATTTTGGCTCATTTTTAAATAAGAATGTGAAATATAAAATTTACATAATTTATATCCACATTGAGCAAAAATAAACATTTAATACATTAGAGGTAATGTTTAACAAAATCTTTATCACAACGTAGTTGAGAATCTATGTGGTTCTCCAACTAAAACTCAATAATAAATTTGCACCGGTGGAAAAGATACCACCATCCAAGTAATCTTAAATTAAACTTTTCAAACTTTGTTTTGGCTATAAGGAAGACACTTGTCTATCTATTCATCAATAAAAATGCAAACTTTAAACCAATAAGAATGTCATTTGTTTGATAATCATTAGATTAGCTAATCCATTAAGGATGCTAATGGAGTGTGATTAAGATTAACAATGTTCAAAATTAATTAACTCATCTTGGAGATGACTTTTTATATAAAATGCAATCCAAATTACTGAATCCCCAACCAGATTTAAACATCCAACAAAGTGCAATTACAAGTGCATTATTGAGTTTATCTTTTGTTTCTGTTTCAATGTTTACACTAACACAAAAAAAGTCTTTGTTTTCTTAAATATAAATATATATATATATATATATATATATATGTTCTTTTATTCACAAAGAGGACAACAAGAACACATGCAAACATAAGAAAACAAAAAAGGTCAATGAGCAATCACCTTGTTCATGTCTGTTCCTTCATTTAAGCTACCAAATTGTCTCTCCGTGGGAAATGCCAGAATTAGATTTTATTTTTTTTGTTCAACTATTTCTGAAAAATTAAATTCAAAAGTGTAATAGACTTGCAACACAACCAAACCAATTGTTTATATTTATCTTGTCATCTTTTTCTTTTATTAGAAAATGAATTGATATCTCACAAACTAAAGTACTCAGAAAAAAAAGGTGGAAGGTTAAAGAACAATTTTCACATGTTCTTGAACTCCCAACTTTGAGCCATTTGTTCAGAAAAATCTTTCTCAGTGTACTCTCATCTCTATAACTTTTTTGGTACCAATCAATCTTTTGCCATTTCCAGTCCATTTCATCCAATTGTTTGTCATGAAGAAAAATAAACAATATCACATGTCCCCACTTCCAACTTCCAAATTTTATTGAATTCTAAAGTTGGGTTCATTGGAAAAAGTTTCTGTTAGTTGATAAGATCAGCAATATAATTAACAATATTTATCAATCTGTTAATGATAGTGGGAGGGTGATTAAGCTTAACCACAGAATTAATTAACTCATCTACAATGAACAATATTGGAATCCAAAACTGAACTTCCAACCACCTTTGAACATCCTGCAAAGTGCAATTGCAAGTGCATCATTGAACTATAATTTAAACATAGTCATATGTTTTATTATATATTAAAATAGAAGAACCTTAAACAAGAGAATTAGTGACATGTTTAAACATGACATCAGATTATGCTTTGGATGCAAAGGCAGACTTGATCTTCTGAATGGTTTGATCATCAGTCTTGAAGGACTTGGCAAGAATTTCATCATCAATGGAAGTAGAAAACAATGTGGCAGGAAGTGAGACAGTGCCAGCACTTGCACTTCCAAATGAAGAGATTGCAGCAGCAGGGCCTTTGTTAGAGAACTGAAAGTGCACAAGTCCTTTAGGAAATACAAACATGTCACCAGCTTGAAGTGTCTGAGTGTATAGCTTGTTAGAAGTGTCGATAAACCCAACTTCAAGAGTGCCATAAGTTAAGAACAACAGTTCGGCAGAGCGAGGATGAGTATGTGGAGGGTTGATAGTGCCGGCCGGGAATTGTAGGACAGCGTAAGAGACACTCTGGCCATTAAGAGCAGGGAATTAAGCCATGGTTGCTTTTGTAACAGTGAAAACCTGCGGCGATGAAGTTAACAGTGGGCGAAATCCGGTGAAAGTGAAGAAGTTACCGTCGATAGGCTTGCCGTCTTTTGGACCAATGAAATCAGTTGTAATGTCAGGGTCACTAGATGTTACAATGATGAGTAGCAGGAAGTATATTGCATGCTTGAAAACATTCACGTCTGACATTGTTGATCTTAGCTTGAGTTTGTAGAGTTTGAAAACTCTATTTATGTGTTTATGAGGATAAGTCTTGGGGGAGTGATGACAATGTTGGTGATGAAAACAATGGATAAATATAAGATGACAACATTGCCGGCTCTTTGTACATCTGTAGTACAACTGAATTGCTTTTATCGCTGTTGCAACTAATATCGTTTGTTTTCCTTCAATAAATGTATCAATTTCCGGTTACAATGAAGCTGAGAAAGCTCCATAAAACAAGAATGTAAGATGCTTAATCTCTTCAATGGATATGCCGAGAATTAGTTAAGCTGAGCAAGTGGGGAGCGAGGAATGAGCGAAGTTTTCGGTTGCTTGGTAGTCTCATAAGGGTGGTTTTCTCTGAATTCCTCCAAGAGTTTGTCCATTGGCATTGCTCTCAGTGACTCTATTGTTGCCTTGCTTGGGATCACTGGCTCATCTGATCTTGTTGGAGTCTCACCAGTTGGTTCATAATCCTGCAAGAATAACATCCACTTTTTTCACTATAAATATGATCACAGACTATAAAAAGCAACTGAAGTTTTAACCAAAGTTTGATCAGATTACCTTATAATTGTGTTCGAAGGTATTCTCTGCGCTATGTATGATTTCAGTGGCCAAGATATTATGATTGCTCTCGAGCTGCTGTAGAGTCTGTGAATGAGTTTTAATTGTTGTCATTGTCTCTGATGCTGCCTCAAGCTCATGTTTCGATATCACTGTAAAAGAAATTTTATCAGTTAGTAGTTTGCAATTTCAAGCTTATACCGATAGTTTTTACGGTTCTACTCACAGTCAAAATAATTAAAGACATCATCACAATTCTTGGTCACATCCTTCTCTGCAGCATTTCTTGCTGAAGTAACTTCTGCATCATTTTGCTCGTTATTCTCAGATATACACCTGTGCATGGAAATCTCTCGGTAAATTGAATCATCAAACTACAAAGTGAAAAGAAACTTGGGAAAATTTTCTACCTCAAAAGGGCCTCCATTTCTGTAACGTGTCCGACACTTGTTTCATTGATAGATCCACACATCTTCTTACAATGTTGAGAAGCAGCATCAATATTAAGAACACTGAAAGTGTTTAAGGATAGCAAAAATTAGGTAATACAAATGGGCAGAAAAATACAAAAGCTTAACGAGTAAAAATATTTGGTGATTGTAACGTACCATGCTTGTAACCTATCTTCCATTTGACAATGTTTAGCTGATGAGAAATCACAACCTTCTTTGGATGCAGTTTGTGCTTCGGAGAAAAATGTCTCCCATTTTCTCTTGCCATTGACTATAGCACCTTCTATTGAGGATGTGTGGCCATCCAAGAATGTTTTGTTCTCCAAAGCTGCATGTTTCAAGCCATTGAGCTTCTCATCAACCTGAAAAGTGAAGAAAAAAATTGCTAGTTTTGATACATGATACATAGAGTAAATAGCGATGATTTACTGACAAGATCTTTCTGTCGGTGCATGTGGTCAGATAGTAAACTTGAAATGTCTCCTAAGAGCTTCTCTGCTTCCAACCTTGATTTCTCCTACAAATAATCATCAAAGTTCAGATGATCCTTAAAATTAATTCTCATAATTTAGTCTGGTTTCTAATTATATACCTCATAAACCTTCTGAAAATCTCCAATGATCTCTTCTTGAGATTCATGCACCTTGTCCGAATGGATATGCAGTCTCCTTGATTCTTCTCCAAGTTTATCAAGAAATCCAATAATGAACTTTGACATTTCCCTTGTAAGCTTCAAGCTATCAATGTATCTCTGAGTTATTCCACAGAAAAGTAGATGTCTTTTTAACTGATAAATTAACAAAGAATTTCACTAAAAACAAAATGATGAATGAGCTAACCTTGTGAAGCTCTTGTGTAAAATGTGAAATCTCTGCTCGGTGGCTTGAAAGCATACTTTGAAGATCACGAAAGATCTGATCTGCTTCTCTTTCACCCATAGCTAGTAACTAGTTCACAAACAAGGGCTCATGAATGAGAACAGCAAGATTTTGAACATGATAATTGCCTGTGAATTCATAACCATACTGCAAACCCACATGTTCAAGAGAGCAAGAATTTGTTGAAGTCAGAGATGTTATCTCTTCGAGGATAGCATTAGCACTTGCTTTATGCAAACGCACCACATTTTGGACTGCTTCCATGTAAGAAATATACAAAGCCTTCGAACTTGAAAATTTTTTCCCAAGTTCTGACATGGCCTATATGCCGATTTCCATCATGCAAGGGCAAAGCATCAGATTACAGAGGTTGATAGGCATTTAACCCGAAGTATGATACTAAAAGTTTTCAAAAAAACCAAGTTCAACACAGTGTACCTTCTCATTAAAATCTAGAGAAGATTGACAAAGTTTCTCAACACACTGAAGGTGTTTCCTCTGCTGTGCCATAGATGAACTAACAGTGTGACAAAGTATGCTAATCTTCTCTTCAAGCTCCTCTCGGAAGTTGTTGACAATTGACCTATTGGTAGCATTCAGTTGGTCTTCTCTGGCTATTTTATCATAGCAAAAACAAAGGAAATAAAGACAGGGGAAATGATGGTGTTAGTCACAATAACAACAAAAAAGCACCAGATCAAGAAAGTCTAAAAGACAAACCTATTTTAGAGAATAATGAAGCATTATCACAAATAGACTTCTCCAATTCAGCCCGTAGAACACAATTTTGATTCGTAAATGCATATTCTGTTTCACCCATTTGAAGAATCAAAATCTTAGAACCTTATGCAGTGACCAAAACCACAATATTACAAACCTGCCTTTCTCTGTTCCGATATAATGAAGTCTTTCTCCTTCAAAGCATACTGAGAATGCTTCAGATCGTCCTTTACACTGGTGAGTTCCTTACTAGTGTGTTCAAGATTTTCCTGTATGTTTAGTAGTTAGTGCCGGACAACCATCATATATAGCCAAACAAAAGAGGATGGCATAACTAACAGCCATATTAGATAACCTTGGCAGCTTCAAGCTCCTGACCTAAATCAGCGGACTGCTCAAGCTGCCTATCATATTTCTCTTGAAGAGCATCAAGTTGCTGTAAGAAAAGGAAAAAGACATCAAAAAGACAAAATTAAAAGAGTTGAAGGTTATTTTACAGAAGGAACAAAAACATCCATAATTCTAGGTAACCTTTTGGTTGCTTTCCAGTAAGTTACTCATGTGTGTAATCTGAGCAGCCATCCCCTGCAGGAAACAATGTATTTAATTGTTCAATAACACTTATATGAACAAAGTAATCAACTCAATACTATTTGAAATTATTAATATGTTTCTGGTTTGCCAACAATTCTCAAAAGAAAGAAAAGGCATGATGAAAGTAACTAAACAAGTTCCGGAATTCTCATTTTGCATTGTTTTAATAGAGTTTTAATAAGATCAAAACAATTACTTTTCTCTCATTTTCCTCCTCGTAGTATCTTTCTTTTGGTATATAAACTCCAACCTTTTCTCGAGCAGCATATAATTCTGAGAATAAAAATAAAAAAGAAGTATCACCATGCAAAACAACCGGAATCCTGACAAATAGTAGAGAAAAAAACATTAAAAGTTAGGCGTAACAAAAAGTTACCTGCTTTAAGCCGATCAATTTCTCCATAGAGGTCTTTGATTAATGTAGATTTCATCATTTTCTGGTTTATCTACAAAACAATTTAAAGAAATAGTGATGATGCCATTGTAAGCAATAATAAGTAACAATTTTCCTTGCTTGACTTAGCCGACACATGAAAAGTTATGCTTAAGCAAACGGGCCCAAAACAGTCATTTGATCAGGGCACATCAATAAACATTCACAACCCTATATAGAAAAAGGTTTAAGGAGTACTTTCAAAAATTGCAAACGATATCAATAAAATAACCATTAGCATTAATAAAATGAAAATGATAGTTCTAATCCATAGCATGACTTTTTTGCATGAAAATGCGTTTATTATGCCATATAAGTGTACCAGCATCAGTAGCAATCATTTGGACAAATAAAACACAATAGTCAAATAAATACAAGGCGAGTTAAGAAATACAACACCTCAGGTCTGTTTTTTATATTCTTTGCTCTGTGGGCATAATCTAGCGTGCTTAGAGTTTCTTCGAGGCAGTGGACAGATGGAGAAACTGTCGCTATGATACACGTCTTAGTCCTTCCACCCAATGAATCACGTAGTAACCGGGTCAACTTACTGTCCCTGAAAGTGAAAGAACAAGTTATTAAAGGTACAAATTGAGCAAGAGGTTGGAAAGAAATCGGAACATCAGGCGCACAGTAAATAAAATAGATCCAATAATTACCTGTAGGGAATGTGTCCAAGGTGTTCCACAAGAGCAGTAATAACACGCCCCAATGTTAGTAAACTTTTGTTTATTTCTCCAGCTTCTCTAGCACGTCCCTGAATTAGAAGCGTTTGAGAAATATAAAACTGACCTTCAGAGACCACAGAATTAAATACTGAATTTTTCCATTAAAAAACTGGCAATGCTACATGTACCTCCCTAGCACCAGAACGAGTAATGTTTTCTGACCCAGCGAGGTCAACTAGGTTCAGTTTACCACATTTGATGAGCTCTTCACCTTCTGGAGTTGCTTCTTTGATGTGAATGGTTATAGAGAAAAGAGAATGTGACCGACTGAAACCACGGAATGTATTAATATAAGCAGAAGCAGATGCTGATGTTCTAAATCTACAAAAAAAAATAAAATAAAATAAATAATAATAATAATAATAATTGGTTGAGCACTACCTAGATTGTTTGTTTAATAGTGTCTCTGCTGTACGGCGTTTTGCACATCCCCTTTCCAACAGTGTGAATATCTCATTCCCATTGGTTACTATCTCTTCCTCCAGACCTCGGACAAGAACACCACCTTTACCATCCTCCATAAGAGTCAGTGGTTTTCTCTGCTTATCCTCCAAAGGAGCTTTTGCTAACTCCTCAGGGGCTAGCAAATCAGTGATTTCCTCATTATATAGCTCTAAAAATGTAACCTTAACACTGTATTCTGCACTTTGACTTTCTAATGTATCAAAAATCTGCTTTACTGCTCTGGGAATCACACCCGCATCTGATGGCAACTGACCTTTAGATCCACACTGCAAATATATTTAATTTCTCATAAAAATTGCTTCAAAACTGTGCAACAGTGCACTGAAATTTAAAAACTCACCTTAGTTCTTTTGCAATCACCTTCCATGGTATAAGTTTTTCCAGTACCAGTCTGACCATAAGCAAATATAGTGCAGTTAAAACCTTCCAAAACCTCATTTACGATCGGAACTATCGCTTGTTCATATACATCTTTCTGCCGGGCTGAAGGACCAAAAACCTGAAGGGCAGTAACCAAGAATTCAAGTTCTCCTCCAGGATTAATTCAATAACGTAAAAGCACTTGTTGTCCCATTCAACTCAATTGTCATTGTTAAAATTCATTAACCATTTATTCTCAAAACTTGCAATTGTAAAAATATGCAATCCAAAATTCCTCTTTTTTTTTTAATTTTTTGGGTAACAAATGCAGATCCAACATCAAAACTCAAAGAATAAACGGATTTATTACCATGCAATATGCAATTGTGCATAAAAAGAGATCAAATTGCGACGTGAATCTGAAAGGATATAGATTTACTCATCTACACAATTTTTAAACACAGAGAAGAGGACTACCTTGTCAAAAGTGAAAACCCTATCGAATTGCTTGCCGGCGATGGTCTGCGAGACGGAAACCTCCCTCTGGTAATCATTGCAGGTCACTACCTTCGGCGCATTGTTCCTCTTCTCATCCTCACTGAAGGGCCTGACAAATCGAAACAACAAGTCCTAAATCATTCCACAAAAAGAAAATGGCGGAAATTATGCAAGATCAGGCCTTGGAACTCGAATTCGGGTACCTGCAACGGAGGAGAACCTGGACGTTGACGGCCTTCTCCTTCTCCTTCTCCTGGCGAGAAGCCATGTTTGGGTATAGAGAGACCTCGAACCTACTCTAATGGCGGAAAAAAAAGGAAAAAAAAGGAAAGAGAATTTTTCCGCCATTTTTTCTTTTTATTCTTTTTTTTTTCAATAAATTTCTCGGTTTGTTGCAAAAAGCGAGCGGGAAAAAGGAAAGATTTGAATTTGGGAGTGGCCCCCAAGGTGCATGGATCCAGTAAGTATTAGCCGTTCGATTTGCATGTCAAGATTGGACGGTTAGATGGTTCGCTAGCATTGAACGATGACAGGTCTTGGTTCCGGCCTCTGAGCCCTGTCCAATAATAAAAATTATTAATTTAATTTTCCTTAGTTTTTCACTTAAAAATAAATTTTTAAGAAAAACTTTGTTTTAATAAGCTCAATTGAGTCATCACCGCGGCAATAACCGAGCAGTGGTTTGCGCAATGATTTATCTACATCGTTATATATATATATATATATTATATTTAATTTTATTGATCTGAAGAAAAATAATAAGAAATCAATTAATTTAATTATTTAACTTAGTATCATATCTAGTAAGTCAAATAAACTTGATTAATATATTTTTCCGCATTGTATATACATTTATTTTTAATTTTGTTAATCTTGAAAAAAAGTAATAAGTTATTTAACTTGGCATCATATCTAGCAAGTTAAATAAATTTGATTAAAATAATTTTTAAATATTAAAATTTCAATTATGTCAAGGTATTCTTCTCTTCGGATGAGGTGGTATGCATGGGTAGACTTGTCCAGGGCCGGGTTCAAGTTGGATCTCGTTTATAAATACTAAATTTTAAGTTTGTCTAAACTCGGCCCAACCCGAAAATCTAGGTCTTAACTCTTGTTAAAATTTGTCCAAATTTAATAACCACTACCCAAGGCCCAACCATATAAGTTTTCATCAAATAATATATAAGTTATAAAAAATTAACAATAATATTAATATGTAAATATGACCAAATATTATTCTATAAAACACTTTAAAATTAAAATACCAAATGCAGATATTTATTCAATTACAACAACTAAAATTCAAACCATTATATATACATACAAAATTAATTAATAAATATATTTTATAATTCCGGCCTGACCAGATTTCTAATAATGAAAACCAAAACTTGTCCGTTTTTAAAATGAGCTTCTTTTTTTGTCCAAAGCCCGGACATCGGCTCTTGTATATTTGTCGAAACCCTCCCATTTTTCAGATGGGCTTTTGGGCTTGGACGGGATAGCCCGGCCCTTGGACAGGTCTATGTATGGGTGGTTAAAAGTAAGGAAAATTAGTCCCTCGCTCCTACATAGGGGTGTAATCGATCGAGTTCGAGTCGAGGCGATGAGCGAGCCTCGAGCTCGAGCTCCGACCGAAAATTCGGTACTCGATACTCGGCTACGAGCTCGATCGAGTATTTATTTTATAGCTCGAGCTCGACTCGAGTACATAAATCGAGGCTACTCGAGCTCGCTCGATTAAGCTCGAAAAAGTCGAAAATAACCATAAACATTATGCTCGAACCTCGAGCTCGACTCGAGCTCGAAAGTTTTTTTCCCCTGATTTTTTTATCAAATAAATCTAATATTATATATATACATACATACTCGATTAGGCTCACAAGCACTCGAGCCAAGTATCATAATACTTGAACTCGGCTCGCTCGACTACTCGAGCTACTCGAGCTCGAGCTCGGCTCGACTGTGACCGAGCCGAGTTCGAGTTTTCACCGAGTCGAGCCCAAGTAGCTTGCGAGTAGAGGTGTATCATTTACACCCCTACTCCTACACCTCGTACAACCAAGTCCTTGAAACTTCTCATAAAGTCCTTATAACTGTAAGATATATTGTAAATAACTAATTTGAGATCCAAACATATATATATATATATATATATATATATATATATATATATATATATATATATATATTGCGAATCCCAGCATACCCCAGGTTGGGATGGGTAGGCCCACCACTTCACTTTCACTTAGGCCCGGGCCAAGTCAGTGGGGTCATTTGACAAGGCGAGACTCAAAACCTCTTCTTGAAGTCGAGTCGAGAATGAAAGTGTAAAGTGCGAAAGCTAAAGCGTTCTCTCGCGGTAGGTAGAATGTCCTAATCCTAAGGGAAGGATACTAGGGCTATCATAAGCTAAGGCAGTCTAATCGGCATGTCAAAACGTCAACAAGGTCAACGATGGACTGCTACAAAAGCGATGCAGTCATTAACTGTTATTTTTGTGTGTTTTATCATGAAAAACAAAAGATTAATTTTGTTATCATTTGTTGTACAAATTGGATAAAATATTGAAAATGTCATTTAAATATTGTTTTAAGATAAGTGATCTAATTAAACTCAAAATAAAAGTATTATATAATGCCAATGAATCAAAGGGAATGGCAAGGGGCGAAAGAGAAGCAATGGTCTTCTCATAATTATGGTTTTCTAATGACAAAGATTTATAGCCTCCTTTTCTCATATAAAGTAGTGTGATATGCACTTAGTTCCTTTTTATTTGATAATGCATGAATATGATGAGAAGAAGAAAACAATAACATTTAAATAAATAATAAAAAAAATCTTATTTGTGTTTGATGGAATACAACCGTTTTTGGGATGCATAATTTCCCTACTTAATTATGCACACCTAAATTAATATAAATAAATAAATAAATAAATGAACAAACATCAATCCAATCATTAGTATTAACATATCCCTCACATTTATCAAAGAAAAAAAATTCAAAAGAATAAAAATATGGTTATTACCCTATATATATATATATATATATATATATATATATATATATATATAATCACATTTAAAATAAAAAATATGTAAAAAAAAATTAAGATTTAATCAACAAAAGTTTATCTAAATAGTAGTAACTTCGTTATTTAAATAAATAATTTTGAGTTTAAATTTTAATGAAATTAATTAGTAAAAATTAAAATAAATATCGCTATTAAAATGTCTTTGTTCATCAAAGATCACGTCGAGCTTTTAAAAAATGAAATAAAATATAAATATGAGTTATTATAATATAAGGCACAAAATCAAATTGGAAAAATAAAATAATACAAAGGAAGATAAGATATATAGATTGATGAATAGTGCATTTGCTGCCTTTGACCCTAAAGAAATAGAGTTCCACCAAACACAAGCATTGAAGAAGAGTGCATGTCTAACCTCTTAAGCTTCCTCTAATTGTATCGGCCCACTAATCACATCATCTTATCATTTTCTTCCACTTTGGGTTACACTTCCTGTTGATCCAAATCCTCTCCCCTTCTAAATTCTCTAATCCAATCCACTTAACTAATCATACCCACATGCCTTGCACGTGATTCCCCCTTACTTTTCTTCATTAATTTTCCATTAATTATCCTCTTAATCCCTGAATTTATGGTAAAAATTTCAATTTAAACAATCAAACCAAATAAGTAAAAATAAACTTAACATGTAATTGAATAAAAATAATTTTAATTCCTAATAAAAGCTGCCTAAGTGATTTTAAATTATTAACATAAAACCATAATCACAACTTCTTCAATACTTTAGATTGCAAACTGTCGAACTGCCGAATACTTATGCGGGACTTCTCTTTTGAGACACCGGTGGAATTGGAAAAGCTGAAATTACAGAGGATGTCCCGGTAGAAACAACTTCGGAAAGGGAAAAGCTGAAGAGGCGAGTCGAGAAAAAACAAGTATACGGCTCCAATAAAGTCGTCTCTTGGGATTACCCTAAGAAAAACCCCCCACTTCCTCTGAAACCACTGAAATGATTGCAGTGCCACGACTTCCAGTGCAAGGAGTAATTTCGTCCATAAAATTTAAAACTAACTCTGTTAACCACTGTTACATGCTTTGGGGGTTTGAAAAACATTAAGTTTAAAAGGAAGGGGTTTTTAGGGATTGCCAAATTAAGAGGTGTTTTTGGCAATATTGCAAACTTAGGGGGTGTTTTGGCAATTTCCAGTTATTATTATTATTATTATTTTGAAAACATAACATGTCACAAGAAAAGAAAATACCATCTCATAAAAACAGAGCATCCAAATGCTAGAAAAAATTGCACAATTACAGTCAAACTTCACATCACTTCACAGAAGCTAATTCTGCCAGATGCTGGGAAACAACTAAACACAGTACCTATTTCATAGCCATACTTCATACTTCACAGCATACTATCCTTGCCAATCTATAACAGGAAAGAAAATAGTATCTCAAAAAAACAACATCCATATGCTGGAAAAAATTGCACAGAGTTTACTATCTACAGCCATCCATAGGAGCTGGCTGAACCAGATACAGGAAAAAAAATCTGAATACAGTCCATGTTCCATTCCACAGACCATCTCACAAAAACAGAGCATCCAAATGTTAGAAAAAATTTCACAGTTACAATCAAACTTCACATTACTCGATAGAAGCTAATTTTGCCAGATGCTGGGAAACAACTGAACACAGTTCCTATTTCACAGCCATACTTCATACTTCACAGTATACTATCATTGTCAATCTATTAAAGGAAAGAAAATAGCATCTCACAAAAACAACATCATATGCTGGAAAAAATTGCACAAAGTTTACTATCTACATCCATCCACAGGAGTTGGCTGAACTAGATATAGGAAAAAATTTGAATACAACCCATGTTCCATTCCACATACCACCTCACAAAAACAGAGCATCCAAATGCTAGAAAAAATTACACAGTTACAGTCAAACTTCACATCACTCCACATAAGTTAATTCTGCCAGATACTGGGAAACAACTGAACACAGTCCCTATTTCACAGCCACACTTCATACTTCACAGCATACTATCCTTGTCAATCTATAAAAGGAAAGAAAATAGTATCTCACAAAAACAACATCATATGCTGGAAAAAATTGCACAGAGTTTACTATCTACAGTTATCCACAGTAGTTGGTTGAACTAGATATAGGAAAAAAAAATTGAATACAGCCCATGTTCCATTCCACATACCACCTCACAAAAACAAAGCATCCAAATGCTAGAAAAAATTGCACAGTTACAGTCAAAGTTCACATCACTCCATAGAAGCTAATTCTGCCAGATGCTGGGAAATAACTGAACATAGTCCCTATTTCACAACCATACTTCATACTTCACAGCATACTATCCTTGCCAATCTATAAAAGGAAAGAAAATAGTATCTCACTGTTTATGTAAAAAAATTGCATGTACAAATTCAAATCAAATAATTTATTTATTTATTTATTTTTTTTAAATTACATACAGTTAAATCATAATCGAATTAGGACAACATGTGGTCAAAACAAATAAATTTCACTATATTTGGATGTATTCAAGATAAGTATAGAAGACATTTTCGAAATAATCTAAAAAAATTTAGAATCTGAAGATCAGCTGAGAGCACAGATCTCGAGGCGATCTAAAAATATCAAAAATCATAAGATCGACCCTAGAGCACGGATCTCGAGGCGATCTAAAATGTTCAAATCATAAGATTAGCCTAGAGTACAGATCTCGAGGCGATCTAAAATGTTCAAATCATAAGATTAGCCTAGAGTACAGATCTCGAGGCTATCTAAAATATCCAAATTATAAGATCAGCTTAGAGCACAGATCTCAAGGCGGTCTAAAATATTTAAATCACAAGATCAGCCGAGAGCATAGATCTCGAGGCGATCTAAAATATTTAAATCATAAGATCAACCGAGAGCACAGATCTCGAGGCGGTCTAAAATATTTAAATCGCAAGATCGGTAGGGAGCCTGAGATCTCGATCGCGATCTAAAAACATTTAAATCGCAAGATCGTACCGAGAGCACATATCTCGAGGCAAAATATAAATTACAAAATTGCCCTTGAGACCATATCTCCAGGCAAAATGCAAATTACAAAATTACCCTTGAGAATTTATCTCGAGGCATAAATACAAATTACTGAAAAATGCCCTTGAAAAATACATATCTCGAGGCAATCTCAAATCTTAGGATAGCCCAAATACACATCCCGAGACAATCTTAAATTTCATGTAGCCAGAGAACAGATCTTGTGGCAACGTGAGAAAATTCGAATCCTGGGGCTCCCTAAACACATATCTCGAGATGCAGTTGAATTTTTATTAAATTTAGAAAAATTAATTAAAATTTTTAAAAACTTGATTTTTATCTTCTTTTGAAATTTTATAAATTAAATTTCATCAAAATTTTTAAATTTATTTTTTTATCCTCTTTCTCTTTGACTTGTTCCTGAAGGGGTTATGGGTTAAGATTCTACGGGAGGGGTTGGGATTGAGGATAAAGATAAAAAAATCTTTTTAAAAAAAGAGGCGATCGGGAAAAAGAGGAAAGGGGGAGGAGGATCAAAAAAAGAAAAAGAGAAGAAAAAAAGAGGTTATCTTCTCTCCCATGTTTAAAAACCTGCTGCTCGTTGTCGCTACCGTCGTTCATCACCACTGTTGTTGTTCACCACCGGGCATGCTTGAGTGGCTGAGATAATGCCGCTAAGCATGCTGCTGTCGCTGCTTGTCGTCGTTGACATTGTTCATCACCGCGGCATGCTTGATTGGCTGAAATAATGCTGCCAAGTATGCCGCGAAGGGGGAAGCCAAAAAAAATAATAAAAAAAAAATATTTGAAGAAGAAAAGAAAAAGAAAAAAGAAAAAAAAAAGGGAAAAAAATCATGGGAAGAAAAAAAGAAAAGAAGAGAGGAAAAAGAAGGAGGAAGCTTGGGGGACCCGGAGGCCGAGATTAGCGAGAAGAGAAGACTTGAAGAAGAAAAAAATTGAAGAAGAAGGAAAAAAAGAAAAAGGCAAGATGATGATCAAGGTCGAAAAGCCCACGATGGAATGGTGTTTGAACTAGATCATAAGGTGGCGGAGCGATCCCTTATTCATCAAGGAAACAATCCAATACTGCGTTGACCCAGTGAATGCCATCCGGATCCCCTAGCATCAATGGCAAGATTCTCTCCATAATTGTGAATTTCTGCGGGAAGCATACTCGAACTTGTTGATTTCAATGGCAAGGTTCTCTCCATGGTTGTGAATTTTTTGAGCTTGCCGATGAATGTGTCTCATTTTCCAAGACCAATGCACTGCGCTTCAAAACTATGGAGGAGATGTCTAAATCAAGGAAACAATTGCTGCAACTGGTGTTCTACTAAAGTAAAGTATGCTAAGAGTTCTCTTGGAAACATGGGAGGATCGATGATGTTGAGCTCTCATGGCGGAAGTATCCCGAAAAAGCAACCTTCTCGATGAATGAAGAAAAGGTGTTGAGGCGAGGCTATCTCGTCTTTGGCTAAGCCGATCGGGTTGCCAAGCGTATTCGAGCAGTTTCAAACTCATTAGATAAAAACCAAAAAAAGTACGTGCGCGCTCCTCGGTACGAATCATGTGCCTTGAAGGATCATCGTCTTTCTCCACCAATTCTTGCATTTACATCACTAACTGAAATTAGGTGTGAAGGCAACGTCAGAAGCGAGAAAGAAAACAAAAGCAAAAAGAATGCATGCATGTGGTCCCTACACCGGTGATACGTTGCTACCCAAGCATGCTCCTCAGTTGATACCGAAAGCTTAATGTTGTAAATAGTGTCCAAGGGGGATAAACTAGGGCCGTAGTCAAATCGGATAAATGAGAGCGAATTTTTGGTGAGCTTTCAATACCAGCGATCCTCATATCAATGCATCTATGGGTTTCCATGCAAATGGTTTCATTCTTTAAACCACGACCATGTATGTCTGCCAGTGTGCCTGCCTATATAGAGCTCATCATCGTCTTCATCTTCATCATCCAAACACTGAAAAGCATTGAAAAAAAATCAGGGCTGCTCTTGAGCTCAAAGAACAATTGGTCGAGCCCAAGCCATCGCCTATGAAGAGCAAATGGGCGCGATCGATTCTCCAGTCGGGTGGTCTTCGACCTCGATCACGCCATGGAGAGCAAGAGTCCATCCGAAAAATAACTCCAAAACCAAGTGTGTGGGTCAGAGAGAGTCCTTGAGGATGGTTACGTACTTGAGTAGTTGGGGGGCCTAACTAACTGACCCCTCTGTCTTGCATGAGAGATGTCTCTTTTCCATGGTCTCGCCCACAATTGGCATTCCTCGGAGCTTGGATCTTCACAAATTTCACTAAAGGCAATCCTAAAGATTCAAAGCGGAGCGTCCAGTGGCACAAGAGCTAAAACCTGACGTGCTAATCGTGCATGTACTAAGAGGCCAATGTTCAATAAGTAGCAGAGATTCACACTGAATTCAAAAATGAATTGATAATTTTTTTTTAAAGCATGTGCACACCATTTAAAAGATGCATGTGGGAGTGAGAAGATGATGAGTATGGAGTGTCCAGGCAATTCATAAAAGCATAAAATGATAAAAATAAATTTCAATTTACGTGCAGATAAGCATGCATGCATATTTTTTTTTTAAAAAAAAATAATAGTAAAAAAAAGCCTGACCCACCGTTGTTCAATGCACACCGGCTCCATTATTCAAAACAGGCACATGTGATAAGAATGGATTGAAATATATATATGAGAAATGATTAAAATGATGCATGAACCGGTGTTTTCTCTTTTGAAGAAAAAGAGATTGCATGCATACGTGCATAATAATAATAAAATAAATAAAAGAATTGAGATAGCGTGCACTATGATTTCAAAGCCTCTCTAAATATCAAGTACAAGAAGCTGCCTATTACTTGGCTTTTGCGCGAGTTTTAGGATTCTAGAGTCTATCAGTTACTGTGAATCAATATAGTTCTGGTCACCAAATTAAATAAGTTGAGCAACGAAAGCTTTAACGTATATTTTAATATATTCATTGACAGTCACTGGTTTTATTAAGTTTGAAAGGCGGTTTCATACCAATTGGAATGTGCCAAAATAATAATAATAATAATAATAATAATAATAATAATAATAAAATAAAAATGATGAAAAACATGCTATAGTGAAGCTTGAGTCAAAAAGGTTGTGATGATGTTATTCATGGGAATATATACATATATATATATATATATATATATATATGATATGGGAGCATGTATACGTGCATGGCAAAACAAAAAAAATAAATAAATAAAAATAAAATAATAATAATAAGAAGCATGCATACTCACATTCGGGTTAAGCATGCATATGTGCATGGCAAAACAAAAAAAAATAAAAAAAATAAAATAATAAGAATAAGAAGCATGCATACTCACATTCGGGTTAAAAAATAAAATAAATGAATAAATAAATTAAAAAAAGAGGCATGGGCCACGTGAAATAATGTTAGGTAATTTGCATGTGAAAATCTAAAGTGAATAGCTTATGTATTTGTGGCTATAAAAAAATATAAAATATATATAAGGGGCTCATCATGAAAAAAAAACAACACATGCAAATGAGTATGATAAAAAAAAATGAAATGAAAATTAATGAAAATAATAAAAATAAAAAAAGCCCCACGTACCATGCACATGGGTATGAATATATTGAATATAGATATCTATATATATATATATGCCAATATATATATATATATTCATCCCAGGGCAATTAAAATACCATTTTGAGGCGGCGGCCAAAATTGGTTTCAAAAATCACAAAGCGATAATGAGATGAGGCATGCAACGTAATGATGACGCACATGTGGCGACATATCATGATACACATATATACAATGAAAACCAAAGCAACCAAATCAAGTTTCAAGATATGAAAAGAGTCAATATTTGAAAATCTATATAAATCGACAATTGAGTTCAACGGTCTCAAGATATCAAAGGTCGAAGACCCAAAGAGCTTCACAAGTCAATATTTAAAAAAAAAATCATATAAATCGACAATTGAACTCAGTGGTCTCAAAACATCAAAGTCGAAGACCCAAAGAGTTTCACAAGTCAATATAAATCAACAATTGAACTCAGCGGTCTCAAGACATCAAAAGTCGAAGACCCAAAGAGTTTCACAAGTCAATATAAATTGACAATTGAACTTGGCAGTCACAAGACGTCAGAATTCAAAGACCCAAAAAGTTTCACAAGTCAAGAAGAGAGCTTCACAAGCATAGAAGCCGAAGCTTATGATAAGTCAAAATCAAGTCTATGGTTCGTCAACATGGAGAAGCCATAACTTGAAATTCAAATCAACTCAAGATGCAAATCAAATCCAAAATGCAAAATGTCGAAGACACAAGCTCGGATACAAGTCCATAAGTCGAGATGTTTGTCAAGATGATTTCAAATTTCTTGTATTTTCAATGAAATCCATGAATTCATATTTATTGCAATGAATAAAAATTGATTGTCACAATTTGTTTCTTTTTTCACACTTATTTTCTTAATCGGAGGTTCCTGTGACAATGTCCAGGGTAATTAACATTAAGGGCTTGCCCCTAATGGAAATCATGAACCCATAATTACCATGAACGAAATATTAAAATTTGATTTGTGATCCATTATTTTTAACAGGTCTAACCTAAATCAAAGGCTGTTTTAAAAAAAAAGGAGCCCACAAATTCTGGCACGCCCGGTGGGACCCTGATTTCTCCTCCCATCTTTGAAATTAAGTGTGAAAAGATGTTGATAAAGAGTGTAAATGCTTCATGTCTCATCGTTACCTTATTGGAATGGGGGCACGGAGTAAAGTCGCTTTATGACTCTGTCTATAAAGGGTCATTAAAAAATAATAATAATAAAAAATCAAAATCAAAATCAAAAGATGTTGATAAAGAATTTAAATGCTTCATGTCTCATTGTTACCGTATTGAAATGGGGGCACGAAGTAAAGTTGCATTATGACTCTACCTATAAGGGGTCATTAAAAAAAAACCAAATCAAAATCAAAATCAAAAGATGTTGATAAAGAATGTTAATGCTTCTTGTCTCATCGTTACCTTATTGGAATGGGGGCACGAAGTAAAGTTGCTTTACAACTCTGTCTATAACGGGTCATTCGAAAAAAAAATCAAATCAAAATCAAAGCAAATTTTTGTGACGCCAGACTTTATCAACGTTATGCTAAGTCTGCCACCATCACCGCCAATCTCATATACAGACTTGTAAAAAAATCCATAAGTGATGAGATTCAGTTCTAGTCAATAATTAGATCAAAGGGGGCAAGTCGCCAAATCTCATTGAAATTGAAGACTGAAATATGACAAAAAAAAAGGGTTTGTTGTTTCTGGAGTCACGATCTTTGTTGCAGAAAGGGGGCAAGTCCTGAAGAAGTTAGCAGGGGGGATAAGGTTCCATACCCGTAGCTCTTGCCCAAGTTTCGAAAAAAAATGATGAAGAAATAAGTGGCCCTAAGGTACATATTGTACAGGTGATCAATGAAATGGTCAAATAACCACTTGAGCAAAAACGTCATCTCACTTGGTCCCCAAAAAAAATAAATAAATAAATTCAGAAAAAAAAAATCAATCAATAAAAAAAAATCAAAATCAAAATAAAAAAATGATGATAACAAAAAAAAAATTAAATCATGTCTCACTCCTGCATGTGGGCAAAGAAAAAAAAATAGAAAAAAATTTTTCAACTCCATCTCTGAGGATAAGTGGAAGAAGTTGCAAATTTAAATACTATGGTGGATGTCGTAATGATGATATCTCTAAATCCAACCATTCATCCATTATTTCCTCAATTTCAGGATTATCTAGTGCAATCCAATTGACAGAAAAGTAGTTTTCACTACAAGGTGTAGCGGCATTGAGGTCTTCAAATTTTTATAAAGATCTTGTTGGTGTAGCTAAAGAAACAATGGATGAACCTCGTGATGAGGTACAGTTATGGGAATGACATGCTAAAAAAAAAAGAAAAGAAAAGAAAACTGATATTGAAATAAAAGAAAAAAATTCAAAACAAAAAAAAACAAAAAAACAAAAAAACAAAAAAACAAAAAAACAAACAAAAACAAACAAAAAAACAAAAAAACAAAACCAAAGCAAAAAACAAAAAAAGGTTTGTATTAGAGAAAATGAGACTGCTTTTGAAGTCACAGACCTTTGATTGACTTGTTGCATAAAGGGGGCAAAACGAAAGTGGTATATGTGAGATAGCACACAAACAGGAAGAAAATCCTAGATTCCCTGCTAAGCTTGTCAACTTGCCGGCTTCACTGTTAAGAACAAGCTGAAGAAGTTTCAAACCTAAATATACTTTACTTTAAAGCTTATTAACTCTCTATTGAGATTGAGCCAATCAAGTGAAAATGCTTCCAAAACCATGTTAAATATGTTTCAGCTCAAAAATTGTCAACTCCATTGTTGAAGACAAGTAGAGTAAATCTCAAGCTTAACTCATTGAACTAAACGAGTGAATAGCTTTCAAAAAGAAATTGCTAAGAGCCTGTTAGCTTCATTGCTAAGAACAAGTGAAAGAAGTTTCAAGCTTATATATGTCTCATCTCAAGACTCATTAACTCCACTTTTGAGATCGAGTCAATCAAGTAAAAAAGGTTTCTAAAATCATATTTCACTTCGAAACTTGTCAATGATATTATTGAGGACAAGTGAAGAGGTCTTATGCTTAAATATTTTTCACTTCAAATCAAGCAAAAAAAAAATCAAAAAATCCAAAAATAAAAAAATCAAAATCAAAAATCAAAATCAAAAGATGTTGATAAAGAATGTTAATCCTTCATGTCTCATCGTTACCTTATTGGAATGGGGGCACGAAGTAAAGTTGGTTTTATGACTCTATCCGTAATGGGTCATTAAAAATCAAATCAAATCAGATCAAATTCAAAATCAAATTTTGATGATGTTAAACTTTATCAACGTCATGCTGAGTCTGCAATCATCATTGCCAAGCTCATATATGAACTTGTAAAAAAAAGGGTTTGTATTAGAGAAAATGAAACTACTTCTGAAGTCACAGACCTTTGATTGACTTGTTGCATAAAAGGGGAAAAATGGAAGTGGTATATGTCAGATAGCACGCAAATAGGAAGAAGATCCTAGATCTTCCAAAACCATGTTAAATATGTTTCAGTTCAAAACTTGTCAACTCTTCGTTGAAGACAAGTGGAACAAATCTCAAGCTTAAATACATTCACTTCAAAACTCATTGAGCAAAGCGAGTGAATAGCCTTTAAATATGAAAATTAAAAAAAAAAAAAATGCTAAGCATATGTTACTTCAAAGCATGTTAGCTTCATTGCTAAGAACAAGTGAAAGAAGTTTCAAACTTATATATGTCTCACTTCAAGACTCAGTAATTCCACTTTTGAGATTGAGTTAATTAAGTAATAAAAAAAGCTTCTAAAATCATATTTTACTTCGAAACTTGTCAATGACATCATTGAGGACAAGTGGAGAGGTCTTATGCTTAAATATTTTTTCACTTCAAATCAAGCAGTAAAAAAAAAGAAGGGAAAAAAAGAACATAAAAAAAAAGAAAAAGAAAAAAAATCAAATATGAAAGAAAATCATGTCAAGTATGTTTTACTTTGATGTTTGTCAATTCCATTTGTTGTGAACAAGTAGAAAAAGTCTAAAGCCTCATGTATGCTTCACTTCAAATCTTATTAACTTTGTTGTAGAGACCAAGTCAAGTAAGTGAAAAGGCTCTAATCATGAGAGTTCAAACAATATCAAATATGTTCTACTTTTAAGCTTGTCAACTTCATGACAAATATGTTTAAGTTTGAAGTTTGTCAGCTTTATCATCGAGAACGAGTGGAAGAATTTTGAATACTAAATGTATTTCACTTCAAGGCTCATTGACCTTGGTGTTGATATTGAGTCAATTAAGTGAAAATGTTTCCAAAATATGTTTCATTTTGAGGTTTGTTACCTTTACCGTTAAGAACAAGCTGAAGAAGTTTCAAGCAAATATACTTCACTTTAAAGCTTATCAACTCTCTATTGAGATTGATCCAATCAAGTGAAAAGGCTTCCAAAAGCATGATTAAATATGTTTCAATTTAAAACTTGTCAACTCCGTTGCTGAGTACAAGTAGAAGAAGTCTCAAGCCTAAATTTGTTTTACTTCAGAGCTTATTAGCTCTATTATTGAGATTGAGCTAAGCAAGTAAAAAAAAAAGACTTTAAATATGAAGCACAAACCATGTAAAGTATGTGTCATTTTGAAGCTTGTCAATTAAGACACTGAGAACAAGTTGAAGAGTTCTTAGGCTTAAATATTATAGATAGCATAGACTAACAAGGAAGAGGCTTGCATTCAAACATTCAAACAATATTAAGATATAGTTTGGGTATTAAGAAGACTAGTCACCAACAAGCATGCTAGGGGCAAATTCAAAGGAAATTGGGAAGGCCCTTATGTGGTGGAGATCGTCTACGAAGGAGTTACGTATCAACTTATTAATGCCAATGGAGAAAGACCGATGCCACCCATCAACGGCCGTTTCCTGAAGAAATATTATGCTTAATGTAAAAATGTTTGCCTGTGACGGAATGTCTAGTCCTCACAGAGGTAGACTAGTTATATACAATTAATGTATTTCTCCAGGCAAAACATTCATTTTCATGCATTTTTGTACTAAATTCATTTTTTGTGCTAAAATTTGTTTAATAAAATAAAGAGACATATGTTTGTCTATGACTGAACGTTGAGGCAAATACAGTTAAGCGTGCTTCTTGAGGCAAATACATCGGTCCCCGTGTCCTTCAAAAAAAAAACAAAAAACAAACAAACAAACAAACAAAAACAGAGGGAAAGAAAGAAAAAGAAAAAAACTTATGTATGACAAAGTGTTCAAAGTTGGAAGTTTCTTTTGATGGTGTTGCTTCAATCAAGGTCTTCATCGGGTGACCAACTTATCTTTGATTGCTTTGAAATTTCTTTTCAAATCATAAATACGTGTTTAGTCTTCAATCTGAACAGTTGAAATTTGATTTGAAGTCTACATGATTTATAAAAAGAGAGTAGGACTCGTGGGTCATGATGCGGATACCGCTTCTCACGCTCAATGTTGATCAATGTTTAATCGGACCATGCCAAAAATTCGGATCGGTCTAATTTTTTTGTGTGTGAAAAACTCCAGACCTAACAATGCTCAATGTGAACGGTTATGATTGAGCCTCAATTCCATCAATTATCATAAAAAAAATCTCAAATCAAACATGAAATTCATTGATGATTGTCATTACATCATAACCAAATTCTAGCTTAAGATCAGATAGTCAAAAGAACTTCAATCCTTTTGAAAGTTTTTCTATATGATCAAGGCATCCTAATCTTCAATGTGAACAGTCACGATTGGATTCTAAGTTCATTTGACTATTATAAAAAATTCGACAATATAAAGGCAGAATCTGCCTAAATTCCTGCCCAGCTACCTCACCATCAAGTCCAGCATCACCACATCAAATCATATTCGATTTTAGTGAACCTTTTTACAGTCATTTATAAGGTCCTTACCTCTAAGATGAACGGTGGAGATTAGAATTTGAGCTCATTTGATTATCATAAAAATTTGAGTTCAAAAACCTTGTTTGTCTAGTTCTCTATTCGCCCATGTTGCTATCAAGTGGATGAAGTGCTATCAAGTGGATGAATGACTGAAAAATGCTTACAAATACAAGGCCCTCATTCACCAAAAAACATAAAAAAAGCTGGGGATTCGTACTTCTCTCACTCAATCTCACTAAAATTCTTCGTGAGAAAAGTACGAAGGGGGCATTTGTTTATGTAAAAAAATTGCATGTACAAATTCAAATCAAATAATTTATTTATTTATTTATTTTTTTTAAATTACATACAGTTAAATCATAATCGAATTAGGACAACATGTGGTCAAAACAAATAAATTTCACTATATTTGGATGTATTCAAGATAAGTATAGAAGACATTTTCGAAATAATCTAAAAAAATTTAGAATCTGAAGATCAGCTGAGAGCACAGATCTCGAGGCGATCTAAAATATCAAAATCATAAGATCAGCCTAGAGCACAGATCTCGAGGCGATCTAAAATGTTCAAATCATAAGATTAGCCTAGAGTACAGTCGAGGCGATCTAAAATGTTCAAATCATAAGATTAGCCTAGAGTACAGATCTCGAGGCTATCTAAAATATCCAAATTATAAGATCAGCTTAGAGCACAGATCTCAAGGCGGTCTAAAATATTTAAATCACAAGATCAGCCGAGAGCACAGATCTCGAGGCGATCTAAAATATTTAAATCATAAGATCAACCGAGAGCACAGATCTCGAGGCGGTCTAAAATATTTAAATCACAAGATCAGCCGAGAGCACAGATCTCGAGGCGATCTAAAATATTTAAATCATAAGATCAACCGAGAGCACAGATCTCGAGGCGGTCTAAAATATTTAAATCGCAAGATCAGCCGGGAGCACAGATCTCGATGCGATCTAAAACATTTAAATCGCAAGATCAGCCGAGAGCACATATCTCGAGGCAAAATATAAATTACAAAATTGCCCTTGAGACCATATCTCCAGGCAAAATGCAAATTACAAAATTACCCTTGAGAATTTATCTCGAGGCATAAATACAAATTACGAAAATGCCCTTGAAAATACATATCTCGAGGCAATCTCAAATCTTAGGATAGCCCAAATACACATCCCGAGACAATCTTAAATTTCATGTAGCCGAGAGAATGATCTTGTGGCAACGTGAGAAAAATTCAATCTCGGGGCTCCTAAACACATATCTCGAGACGATTGAATTTTTATTAAATTTAGAAAAAATTAATTAAAAATTTTTAAAAACTTGATTTTATCTTCTTTTGAAATTTTTATAAATTAAATTTCATCAAAAATTTTAAATTTATTTTTATCCTCTTTCTCTTTGACTTGTTCCGCGAAGGGGTTATGGGTTAAGATTCTACGGGAGGGGGTTGGGATTGAGGATAAAGATAAAAAAATCTTTTAAAAAGAGGCGATCAGGAAAAGAGGAAAGGGGGGAGGAGGATCAAAAAAAGAAAAGAGAAGAAAAAAAAAGAGGTTATCTTCTCTCCCATGTTTAAAAACCTCGCCGCTCGTTGTCGCTACCGGCTGCTCATCACCATCGTTGTTGTTCACCACCGGGCATGCTTGAGTGGCTGAGATAATGCCGCTAAGCATGCCGCTGTCGCCGCTTGTCGTCGTTGACATTGTTCATCACCGCGGCATGCTTGATTGGTCGAAATAATCGTCGCCAAGTATGCCGCGAAGGGGAAGCCAAAAAAATAATAAAAAAAAAATATTTGAAGAAGAAAAAGAAAAAGAAAAAAAAAAAAAAGGGGAAAAAAATCATGGGAAGAAAAAAAGAAAAAGAAGAGAGGAAAAAAAGAAGGAGGAAGCTTGGGGGACCGGAGGCCGATTAAAAAAACGAGAAGAGAAGACTTGAAGAAGAAAAATTGAAGAAGAAGGAAAAAAGAAAAGGCAAGATGATGATCAAGGTCGAAAAGCCCCGATGGAATGGTGTTTGAACTAGATCATAAGGTGGCGGAGCGACCCTTATTCATCAAGGAAACAATCCAATCATCGCGCTGACCCGCTGAATGCCATCCGCATCCCTAGCATCAATGGCAAGATTCTCTCCATAATTGTGAATTTCTGCAGGAAGCATACTGAACTTGTTGATTTCAATGGCAAGGTTCTCTCCATGGTTGTGAATTTTTTTGAGCTTGCCGATGAATGTGTCTCATTTTCCAAGACCAATGCACTGCGCTTCAAAACTATGGAGGAGATGTCTAAATCAAGGAAACAATTGCTGCAACTGGTGTTCTACTAAAGTAAAGTATGCTAAGAGTTCTCTTGGAAACATGGGAGGATCGATGATGTTGAGCTCTCATGGCGGAAGTATCCTGAAAAGCAACCTTTACTGATGAATGAAGAAAAAGGTGTTGAGGGCAGTGCTATCTGCGGCCGGCTAAGCCGATCGGGTTGCCAAGCGTATTCGAGCGCTTCAAAACTCATTAGATAAAAACCAAAAAAAGTACGCTGCGCGCTCCCTCAGACGAATCATGTGCCTTGAAGGATACCGCCTTTTCTCCACCAATTCTTGCATTTACATCACTAACTGAAATTAGGTGTGAAGGCAACGTCAGAAGCGAGAAAGAAAACAAAAGCAAAAAAAAGAATGCATGCATGTGGTCCTACACCGGTGATACGTTGCTACCCAAGCATGCTCCCTCGCTGATACCGAAAGCTTAATGTTGTAAATAGTGTCCAAGGGGGATAAACTAGGGCCGATAAATCGAGATAAATGAGAGCGAATTTTGGTGAGCTTTCAATACCAAAGCATCCTCATATCAATGCATCTATGGGTTTCCATGCAAATGGTTTCATTCTTTAAACCACGACCATGTATGTCTGCCAGTGTGCCTGCCTATATAGAGCTCATCATCGTCTTCATCTTCATCATCCAAACACTGAAAAGCATTGAAAAAAAATCAGGGCTGCTCTTGAGCTCAAAGAACAATTGGTCAAGCCCAAGCCATCAGCTATGAAGAGCAAATGGGCAGCGATCGATTCTCCAGGCTGGTGGTCTTCGACCTCTGATCACGCCATGGAGAGCAAGAGTCCATCCGAAAATAACTCCAAAACCAAGTGTGTGGCTGTAGAGGAGTCCTTGAGGATGGTTACGTACTTGAGTAGTTGGGGGCCTAACTAACCAGCCCCTCTGTCTTGCATGAGAGATGTCTCTTTTCCATGGTCTCGCCCACAATTGGCATTCCTCGGAGCTTGGATCTTCACAAATTTCACTAAAGGCAATCCTAAAGATTCAAAGCGGAGCGTCCAGTGGCACAAGAGCTAAAACCTGACGTGCTAATCGTGCATGTACTAAGAGGCCAATGTTCAATAAGTAGCAGAGATTCACACTCGAATTCAAAATGAATTGATAATTTTTTTTTAAAGCATGTGCACACCATTTAAAAGATGCATGTGGGAGTGAGAAGATGATGAGTATGGAGTGTCCAGGCAATTCATAAAAGCATAAAATGATAAAAATAAATTTCAATTTACGTGCAGATAAGCATGCATGCATATTTTTTTTTTAAAAAAAAATAATAGTAAAAAAAAGCCTGACCCACCGTTGTTCAATGCACACCGCTCCATTATTCAAAAACAGGCACATGTGATAAGAATGGATTGAAATATATATATGAGAAATGATTAAAATGATGCATGAACCGGTGTTTTTTCTTTTTGAAGAAAAAAAGAGATTGCATGCATACGTGCATAATAATAATAAAATAAATAAAAGAATTGAGATAGCGTGCACTATGATTTCAAAGCCTCTCTAAATATCAAGTACAAGAAGCTGCCTATTACTTGGCTTTTGCGCGAGTTTTAGGATTCTAGAGTCTATCAGTTACTGTGAATCAATATAGTTCTGGTCACCAAATTAAATAAGTTGAGCAACGAAAGCTTTAACGTATATTTTAATATATTCATTGACAGTCACTGGTTTTATTAAGTTTGAAAGGCGGTTTCATACCAATTGGAATGTGCCAAAATAATAATAATAATAATAATAATAATAATAATAATAATAAAATAAAAATGATGAAAAACATGCTATAGTGAAGCTTGAGTCAAAAAGGTTGTGATGATGTTATTCATGGGAATATATACATATATATATATATATATATGATATGGGAGCATGTATACGTGCATGGCAAAACAAAAAAAATAAATAAATAAAAATAAAATAATAATAATAAGAAGCATGCATACTCACATTCGGGTTAAGCATGCATATGTGCATGGCAAAAACATATAAAATAATAAGAATAAGAAGCATGCATACTCACATTCGGGTTAAAAAAATAAAAATAAATGAATAAATAAATTAAAAAAAGAGGCATGGGCCACGTGAAATAATGTTAGGTAATTTGCATGTGAAAATCTAAAAGTGAATAGCTTATGTATTTGTGGCTATAAAAAAATATAAAATATATATAAGGGGCTCACCATGAAAAAAAAACAACACATGCAAATGAGTATGATAAAAAAAAATGAAATGAAAATTAATGAAAATAATAAAAATAAAAAAAGCCCCACGTACCATGCACATGGGTATGAATATATTGAATATAGATATCTATATATATATATATATATGCCAATATATATATATATATTCATCCCAGGGCAATTAAAATACCATTTTGAGGCGGCGGCCAAAATTGGTTTCAAAAATCACAAAGCGATAATGAGATGAGGCATGCAACGTAATGATGACGCACATGTGGCGACATATCATGATACACATATATACAATGAAAACCAAAAGCAACCAAATCAAGTTTCAAGATATGAAAAGAGTCGATATTTGAAAAATCTATATAAATCGACAATTGAGTTCAACGGTCTCAAGATATCAAAGGTCGAAGACCCAAAGAGCTTCACAAGTCAATATTTAAAAAAAAAATCATATAAATCGACAATTGAACTCGAGTGGTCTCAAAACATCAAAAGTCGAAGACCCAAAGAGTTTCACAAGTCAATATAAATCAACAATTGAACTCAGCTGGTCTCAAGACATCAAAAGTCGAAGACCCAAAGAGTTTCACAAGTCAATATAAATTGACAATTGAACTTGGCGATCACAAGACGTCGAATTCAAAGACCCAAAAAGTTTCACAAGTCAAGAAGAGAGCTTCACGAGCATAGAAGCCGAAGCTTATGATAAGTCAAAAATCAAGTCTATGGTTCGTCAACATGGAGAAGCCATAACTTGAAATTCAAATCAACTCAAGATGCAAATCAAATCCAAAATGCAAAATGTCGAAGACACAAGCTCGGATACAAGTCCATAAGTCGAGATGTTTGTCAAGATGATTTCAAATTTCTTGTATTTTTCAATGAAATCCATGAATTCATATTTATTGCAATGAATAAAAAAATTGATTGTCACAATTTGTTTCTTTTTTTCACACTTATTTTTCTTAATCGGAGGTTCCTGTGACAATGTCCAGGGTAATTAACATTAAGGGCTTGCCCCTAATGGAAATCATGAACCCATAATTACCATGAACGAAATATTAAAATTTGATTTGTGATCCATTATTTTTAACAGGTCTAACCTAAATCAAAGGCTGTTTTAAAAAAAAAGGAGCCCACACTCACAAAAACAACATCCATGTGCTGGAAAAAATTGCATAGAGTTTATTATCTATGGCCATCCACAGGAGCTGGCTGAACCAGATATAGGAAATAATTTAAATACAGCCCCTGTTCCATTCCACATACCATCTCACAAACAGGGCAATTCGACTGTGTAAGAGCTTTGGAATTGGAAGCTGATGAGACTCAAAGCTACTTAACATGTTGTGCTTATTTTTCCAGTTTGTCTAGGTGCTTTGTCTACTTTAAAATGCATGTTTGTGAGCTGCTTGGTTGGCATGCATATCACTTGTTTGTTTAAATGTTTGAACTCTCTTTAGACTGAATGCATAGAGAACTAGTTTCACTTTCCAGTGAAAACAATTATCTTCTTCTGAGAATGCTAATGTGATTAAGCTTCTTTGGTCAGGTGATTATTTGTCATTAACTTGGTGATTAAGACCTTGCCAGTGGTATCAGAGAACTTCTAAAGATGTCAAGCTCTTCAGCAAAGGATGCTAATGTTCCCTACTTCAAAGGGAACAATTATAACCTTTGGGCTCTGATGATGAAGACCATGTTTAGATTAAAGGATCTATGGAAATTAGTTGAAAAAGGTTTCAGTGAAGAAGGAGATGCAACTAGAATCAATGAAAGTCTCAAGAAGGATTTCAAGGCCATGTACCTGATTCAGCGAGCCCTTGATCCAATGATACTTGTGAGGATATATGAAGCCAAATCTGCTAAAGAAGTGTGGGACATCATCAAGACTGAATTTTAGAGAGACTCAGATAACATCACAATTCAATTACATTCTCTTCAAAGGGAGTTTGATGTAGTCAAGATGAAGTAAGGAGAGTGTGTTAAGGATTTTTTTCACAAGGGTGTTAGACATTGCCTATCAAATTGGAATGATGAAGGAGGTTCTTCCTCAAAAGACAGTTGTGTCTAAGATCTTGAGAAGTCTTACTCCTAGATTCTCTTTGGTTGTTCACTCAATCATTGAAGCTAAGGACTTGAACACACTAACTGTTGAGTAGCTCAGCAGTTCTTTGAAAGACCATGAATCTATTTTGAACATTGAAAGTGGCCATCATGAAGAAGAAAAAGCCTTGCATGCTGGGAGAGGCTCAACTCAGTTTGGTGAACATCCTCACCTAGGTGGAAAAGGAAGAGGCCGTCACTTTCCAAGGAGAAGAAGACATGGTTATGGGCGTGGAAGAAGCTTAGAGCCCAGTCGTGGAGAATCATCTCATCAAGGAGACAGCAACAAGCAATACAGAGGTGTGCAGTGCTTTGTATGCAAAAAGTATGGCCATGTTAAAGCTCAGTGCTAGTACAGAAACAAAGAGGGCAATGTAGTGAAGAGGAGGAGGAGGTTGCATTCATGGCTGCAGATGAAGATTTGAAAGAGAATGGAGGGATATAGCTCATCGATAGTGGTTGTTCCAACCACATGTCTAGTGATAGAATGCTGTTCCAAAGCATTGAAGCCACTCCAAAGCATTCAATCAAACTTGGTAATGGTAAGGCTCTTCAGGTGGAAGGGATAGAAAAAATTTCTCTTCGATCAAATAATGGGAAGATTACAACTTTAAATGATGTCCAGTTTGTGCAACACTTACCTCATAACCTGCTAAGTGTAGGACAACTAATGACATCAAGATATGCAGTGGAGTTCACACAAGGTAAATGTATTATGAAAGAAGAAAATTCTCAAACAATTGTTACTCAGGTGCCAATGACTACACACAGGCTGTTTCCACTTGATGGAGATGATGTTCACTATGCAAATATAGCTCAAGATGCAAGTGTTATATCAGAACTTTGGCACAAGAGATTTGGGCACTTGAACATGAAGAGCTTGAAGAAATTAACCGATCATCAAATGGTATCAGGTCTTCCACCTATCATAGAGACAAGCAGATGTGAAGCTTGTTCCTTGGGGAAATAAACTCATGCCAAATACTAAACATGAATGTCCAGGCGAGCGAGTGTACCATTTGATCTCGTGCACACTGATGTTGTTGGACCGGTGAAGATAACTTCTATTGGAGGTAACTCATATTTTCTGCTATTCACTAACGATTGTTCAAGGTATAGCTGGATATATTTTATGCAGAGGAAGTCAGAGGTCTTCCAATTGTTTAAGCAATTCAAGAAAATGATGGAGACCCAATTCTCACGATCAGTAAAAGCTTTGCGCACAGATAGCGAAGGTGAGTTCACTTCACATGAGTTTGAATCATTCTGCAAGACCACCGGTCTTTTTCATCAACTCACAGCGCCAAGAACTCCCCAACAGAATGGGGTGGCTGAACGCAAGAACAGGACAGTGACAGAGATGGCGAGAACGATGATGCATGCAAAGAAATTGCCACAGAAATATTGGGCCGAGGCTGTCTCCACCGCCGTCTACCTCCTTAATCCGACGCCAACGAGAGCACTAGATTCCCAAACCCCATATGAGGCATTGACTGGATCAAGACCCTGTGTTGACCATATTAAAACTTTTGGGTGTTTGGTCTACAGGTATATTGACTCGCAGCAGAGAGTAAAATTTGACTCCAAATCTCGTGCAGGTGTATTCTTGGGCTATTGTGATAGGTCGAAGGCTTACAAGGTGATTGAGCCCGGTTCTCATCGGGTGCACATCAGCAAAGACTTGCACTTTTTTGAAAACAAGAGTTGGGATTGGCTAAAATTAGCTCACTCGGATGCCTCAGTTTGTGAGCCGGCACATGACAGGGATAACTTTTCAACTGATATAGATCTCTTGACCGGAGAAGATGATACAGCTCCTGTGAGGTTTTGTAAACTTAAAAATATTCACAGCTCCTGTTTGTTTGCTTTGACTACAGCTGATCCTATCATATACGAAGATGCAGTGAAGGACCCAGATTGGGTAAAAGCAATGAATGAAGAAATATAAGCAATCCAAAGAAATGAAACTTGGGAATTAACAGACTTGTTGGAGAAGAAGAAAACAATAGATATGAAGTGGATTTTCAAATCCAAATTCAATCCTGACAAATGTTTGTAACGAAGAAAACTTGCCTAGTTGTAAAGGGTTTTTCATAGTGAGAAGGAGTTGATTTTGAAGAAGTTTTCTCCCCTGTCACTCGAATGGAAACTGTGCGACTGTTCATGGCTATTACTGCTCATAACGAGTGGAGTATCTACCAGTTGGATGTGAAATCCGCATTTCTGAACGAAGAACTCAAGGAGGAAGTCTTTGTCTCATAACTAGAAAGTTTCATCACTAATGGAAAAGAAGAACAAGTGTATCATCTTCACAAAGCTTTGTACGGTTTGCGCCAAGCTCCCAGAGCATGGTATAGCCATATCGACACTCAATTCATCCATATGGGTTTTATTCGTAGTAGCAATGAACCAACAGTCTACACTAAGAAGATAGGTAACATTGATGTTCTTTTACTCTGTTTATATGTAGATGATATACTCTATATGGAATTCTCAAAGGAAATGATCATGGAATTTAAAGAAACCATGATGAAGACATTTGAGATGTCGGATTTGGGACCAATGAGGTATTTTCTTGGTTTGGAGGTGGCACAAAAGAGAGGCTCTGTGTTTGTACCCCAACAGAAGTATGCTTCAGATCTTCTATACAGAGCAGGGATGACAAATTATAACTCAGTTAGCACACCATTGAATTCAAATGAAAAACTCAAGTTACATGACAATTCTGGTGATACAAATCCCCTGAGATACATAAACCTAGTTGGTGAATTGTTATACCTCACTCACACACGTCCATACATTATGTATGCAGTGTCTGTGATCTCTTGTTTTATGCAATCACCAAGTGTAAATCACCTTGGAGCTGCCAAATGAATCCTTTGTTACATTAGTGGAATAATTTATTATGGAATTCATTACAGCATGACTGAAGTTTTTAATCTGGTTGGTTACTCAGACAGCAACTGGGGAGGTTCTCAAGACGACCAGAAAAGCACCACATGATGGGTGTTTTCTCTGGGTTTCAGCGCAGTTGCTTGGTGTTCAAAGAAATAACCAATTACAGCATTATCAAGCACCAAACCGAAGTACATCTCTTTGATAGCGGCTTCCTGCGAAGCAGTTTGGATGCAACAATTGCTGGAAGATTTGAATGAGAAACAAAAGGATGCAAGTGTTATCTATTGTGATAATCAATCAGCATTATCCATTGCAAAGAATCCAATACTACACGGTCGCACAAAACATATTGATATTAGATTCCATTTCATCCGTGATTTGATGAAAGATAAGATAATACAAGTGAAATATTGCAGCCCTGAGACACAGTTGGCAGATGTCTTCACTAAAGGATTGCCAAGAGCTAAATTTGATTCATTTCGTGAAAGACTGGGAGTTGGAGAATTCTCTGATCAAGGGTAGCATGTTGGAGTTAGGACCTGATCAGAGTCTTTTACTATTGCAACCAGGAGCAGCAAGTATCCAGAAACAGGGTAATTCGATTGTGTAAGAGCTTTGGAATTGGAAGTTGATGAGACTCAAAGCTACTTAACATGTTGTGCTTGTTTTCCAGTTTTTCTAGATGCTTTTTACCTTCTTTATATTAGTGTTTTTTCAACTTTAGAATGTATGTTTGTGAGCTGCCTGGTTGGCATGCATATCACCTATTTGTTTAAATGTTTAAACACTCTTTAGAGTGAATGCAGATAGAACTAGTTTCAGTTTCCATTGAATACAATTATCTTCTTATGAGAATGCTACTGTGATTGAGCTTCTGTGTTTAGGTGATTGTTTGTCATTAAATTGGTGATCAAGATCCTGTCAAGCCCTCCCGGTGAGCTGCATATTCATAGCATCCTGAAAAACAGTTAAACCACCCTTAGAGAAAATACTTCAACACTAAGGAAAGGGTTGCTATCTTTTATGGCTACTTCAAACACAATTATGCTATATAGTTTACCTGTGACATATTCCCTTCTGGAGATGAAACAAATGGACTGGTTGGAGAATCTCGTGGGGTTTGAATGGCATCCTGCAATGTTAACAAAGAAAACATTTCCATGTTAACAAACTCATAGTAGAATATAAGCGACAGTAACATAAGTGAATTGGTGAGTCTGGCACATACCAGTCCTACTGAAAGTATAACACAAATGAAGAAAAACAATGCTCCCACTTGGCTTTGAAGGACATGAATCTCTCGCATAAGCCGAAAAAGAACGGAGCATTTATCAGTGCACCTCAAGACTCTTATGACTTTTTGAAATTCTAAAGCAGTTAAAATTGTCTTCCCCAATTGATTCAAGTCTTCTAAGGCTATTTATTTACAGAACGTATTCGCAACATAAATAAGACAAATAAAGACAAATAAATTTTCTCCCTTCCGGAGATGAAACAAATGGACTAGTTGGAGAATCTCGCTAGGTTTGAATGGCATCCTACAATGTTAACAAAGAAAACATTTTCATGTTAACAAACTCTTAGTAGAATATAAGCGACTGTAACAGAAGTTAACTGGTGAGTCTGGCACATACCAGTCCTACTGAAAGTATAACACAAATGAAGAAAAGCAATGCTCCCACTTGGCTTTGAAGGATATGAATCTCTTGCATAAGCCGAAAAAGGACGGAGCATTTATCAGTGTACCTCAAGACTCTTAAGACTTTTCAAAATTCTGAAGCAGTTAAAATTGTCTTCCCCAATTGATTCAAGTCTTCTAAGGTTATCTATTTACAGGACGTATTCGCAGCATAAATAAGACAAATAAATTGTCTCCCTTTCGGAGATGAAACAAATGGACTGGTTGGAGAATCTCTCTGGGTTTGAATGGCATCCTGCAATGTTAACAGAGAAAACATTTCCATGTTAACAAACTCTTAGTATAATATAAGCAACAGTAACATAAGTTAACTGGTGAGTCTGGCACATACCAGTCCTACTGAAAGTATAACGCAAATGAAGGAAAGCAATGCTCCCACTTGGCTTTGAAGGACATGAATCTCTCGCATAAGCCGAAAAAGGACGGAGCATTTATCAATGTACCTCAAGACTCTTAAGACTTTTTGAAATTTTGAAGCAGTTAAAATTGTCTCCCCCAATTAATTCAAGTCTTCTAAGGTTATCTATTTACATAACGTATTCGCAGCATAAATAAGACAAATAAATTATCTCCCTGCCAGAGATGAAACAAATGGACTGGTTGGAGAATCTCTCTGGGTTTGAATGGCATCCTGCAATGTTAACAGAGAAAACATTTCCATGTTAACAAACTCTTAGTAGAATATAAGCAACAGTAACAGAAGTTAACTGGTGAGTCTGGCACATACCAGTCCTACTGAAAGTATAACACAAATGAAGGAAAGCAATGCTCCCACTAGGGCTGGTAACGGAGCAGGGACGGGGAGGGGTCTCCCCGTCCCCATCCCCGAGAGAGTCAGGGATGGGGAATCCCCATTCCCGACTCCCCGACGGGGGGAGTTATCTCCCCGTTCCCGCGGGGATCCCCACGGGGATCCCCATATACCTATAAGTTTTGATTGTTTTAAAAAAAATCTAATACTAATACACACTAACACACATGATAAACATAAAAATCATTCAAAATAAAGCTCAACAAACCAACAAAACAAAATTTACAAAAATAAAATACTCCAAATGTGTATGAAGCAAAACGAAATTTAATGAGATAATATACAAAAATGGAAAAACTGAAAATAATTTAAATTAAAATTTATATATATTATTTTTAACCAAGGACGGGGATCCCGCGGGGCGGGGATAGCAATCCCCGCCCCCACCCCGTTTAACAAACGGGTACGGGTTGGCCCCCGTCCCTGCCCCCATAAGGGGAATGAACTGGGGAATCCCCTCCCCCATCGAGTCGGGTCCCCACGGGGATCGGGGATTCCCCGCCCCATTACCAGCCCTAGCTCCCACTTGGCTTTGAAGGACATGAATCTCTCACATAAGCCGAAAAAGGATGGAGCATTTATCAGTGTACCTTGAGACTATTAAGACTTTTTAAAATTCTGAAGCAGTTAAAATTGTCTCCCCCAATTGATTCAAGTCTTCTAAGGCTATCTATTTACATAACGTATTCGCAGCATGAATAAGACAAATAGACTGGTTGGAGTATCTCGCTGGGTTTGAATGGCATCATGCAATGTTAACAGAGAAAACATTTTCATGTTAACAAACTCTTAGTAGAATATAAGCGACTGTAACAGAAGTTAACTGGTGAGTCTGGCACATACCAGTCCTACTGAAAGTAGGATACAAATGAAGAAAAGCAATGCTCCCACTTGGCTTTGAAGGATATGAATCTCTCGCATAAGCCAAAAAAGGACCGAGCATTTATCAGTGTACCTCGAGACTCCTAAGACTTTTTGAAATTCTGAAGCAGTTAAAATTGTCTCCCCCAATTGATTCAAGTCTTCTAAGGCTATCTATTTATAGAACGTATTCGCAACATAAATAACACAAATAAAGTGAATAAGATGAAATAATGTAGATAATTGACTAAAAAAAATTACTGTTTCATAGCTAAGCTTTCATTTTCACAGGACAAAAGAATTGCCCACATGGCCGCTGCCAAAGATCTGAAATTACGAAAGTTATAGTCAACAATCAATATTGAGAACTGAAATTAAATTATACTCTAACAAATACTTTTTCTTTTGATCTTCACTGATATCCTTGAAGTAGTCTATCCAATTTTCAGAATTGGATTGCAATACGATGGGAATACAATGTGTTTTCTTGTTATTGAATAGAAGATGTTCCATGAAAAATGCCTGAGAAGGAAAAAAATGAGTCACTTGAATGTGTCCAAACAATTATGTATTAAAAAAAACTTTAAACCCACAATAATAAAATTATAGCAGGACGGCTGCGATAACTCCCGATGGACTTCTTTCATCTTGTATAAGGCAATTTTTTTTTCCTTATATGCTGCTAAACCTAGATGAAAAGTGATGCAAGTAGGTGAGGCAAAGTACTAAAACAGAGCTCGCATGACAGAAGCTATTTAACAAATGCAAACAGGCAAGACAACACTCACACAACCCACAACCTGACCTGCAGACAAAAAAAATCTAACTAAAGAAAAAGAACAGCCCTGCTTCATTAGAAGACGAAAATTCCATAAATTTATAGAGCACATCAGAAAAAAATTCCAACTAAAGAAACAGAACAACCCTGGTTAACGAAGAAGTAAAAAATTCCATAAATTTCAGGAGCACAACACTTTTAGTGTCATCATTAAAGAAGAAACATGAAAACATTGAAGAATCCAACAAAACTTTCAAAAGTCATTTGAAATTCACAATGAAAAATATCTAATAAAGAATGTAAAGATAGCATAACTTTTCACATTGAATCAATTTTTTTTGGTCAAGCCAAAATGAAAAGATTTATTAGCTCAAACAAATAGAATACAAACTATATAACCACAAATTAATGCCAAACAGAGAACACAAACTACTCCACTGGCCTATACGACCAAAAACAAAAAAATGAGATCTCATTCTCTCAAAACCATCACCAATCCACTACTAGTACATTTCCTTTCTCAGCATCCCACTACTCAATCCACTAAATGAACTAACCAATCTTAACTCAGCACAATTTGTAGGCCTAGTAAAATCAAAGGATACCATTTAATTAGGCCTCCTTTCTTACAGTCACCAGATCCATGCACATTGAATCAATTCATTATGCATGTCTTAAATGAGGCTATAATTTCAATTATATGGGAAATAAATTGTATCAAAAACGGTGAATTGACACATTTCTACTTTTTTGCGATTTTTTTGGAAAATAAATTGCAAATATTTGGTTAGAATTAGTTGTTGTTAACACATCAACGAACACATTCGCAATTAGATTCAAGAAAATTATTGAAAAGCAGATTAAAAGATCAAACAACCATACCTAAGGCTATAATTTCAATTATATGGAAACCAATTACATCAACGAACACATTCGCAATTAAATTCTAAAAAATTATTGAAATGTCATGCCCCAAACCCGGTGCGCTGACAAACGGCCGCATCCTTATGGGCCGAAACCCGATAGGCATGTAAGGCCTCTGATATTCTGGCTCGGGTCACCGAAGAAAAACAAATGACCTTTGATATTCTGTCCGGACCATAATCTAGGAGACATATACTTTGAAAATTGATATATTCTGGAACTTGTTCTTACTGTGTTGATTAATCACAGTTGAAGGATTATACTTGCTTGTACATACTTATGTTTATTTGAAATTATTATATTTGCTTATGCATGCTTATATTTATTGGAAATTATTTTGATAAAATTCTTGAATCTTGGTTTGAATTCAAGTTTTGTTTTTGGGTTACTTTTACTGGGTTGTCAAGCTCATGAATGTTTTTTATTCCCTCTTTTCAGATTAGGAGTAAGGTTGTGGTTACTAGCATAGCTGTGGTTACCAAGCGTTAGGCTCCCCTCTGTGTTAGGTTGTTTATATGTTTCCCTTTCACCTTGTAGACCTCGAACTTGTTATTTGTTCTCATGTTGTATCTTGAACTTGCAGTACCTCTATTTATTTCATCTTGGATATTATGTAGCTATTAGATGTTATGTTCTATGCTAAGACAGGTCTGAGGCTTTGCATGCCTATCGGGTTTCGGCCCATAAACATGCGGCCGTTTGTCAGCGCACCGGGTTTGAGGCGTGACATTTACATAAGATACAAAGATTAACAGATCAAACTTACCTAAAACCTTGATTGCACCACTGTCTGCGTATTTCTGGTGTTGATTCTTTGCCGAAGATCAATGTCAAAATCTTGTCCACTTCCTCTACGGTTTGCTTCCGTCCTAGTTCATCAATGGTAGTACTCCCCCCGTTACATCTTCCATCATCTTTAGGCACTTATTACTATCCTCCACTACGTATTCCGCCATTGTTGAGAGCTTCCAAGAATCGCAAGCAATCAGAACAGAAGCAACTCCTTGAAGGCTATATGCGAATGGCGGGATCAGGCTTTTCGAAGGTTTCTTGTTTTGTTTTTAAACTCCAGAATCTTGAATAATTTTATAAAGTATTATTCAGTTTACCCCCTTATGAAAAGACTTATTATCAAGTTGAATAATTTCTTTAATTCAAAATTTAACTTATCTTTAAAAAAATTATATAAATGTATAATTACTGCAATAACTGAATTTATTTAGATAATAAAAAATTTAAAGTGCGCCCGCATTTTATCTCAGACTGGCTGATGTATTAATATATTTTCACGCTGAAAAAAATTGTCAATTATTTTTATTAATAAATTATCAATTTATTTAATTTCTCATAAAATTTGCTTCAACCTGTGCAACAGTGCACTGAAATTAAATAAACTCACCTTAGTTCTTTTGCAATCACCTTCCATGGTATAAGTTTTTTCAGTACCAGTCTAACCATAAGCAAATATAATGCAGTTAAAACCTTCCAAAACCTCATTTATGATTGGAACTATCGCTTGTTCATATACATCTCTCGTCGATTTGAAGGACCAAAAACCCCGAAGGCCAGGTAACCAAGAATTCATGTTCTCCTCTCATTTGGGTAACAAATGCGATTCTTTGCCAAAATTTAGCATCAAAACTCAAAGGATAAACAAATTTATTACCATACAATTTGCAATTGCTCATAAAAAGGGACCAAATTGTAATGTGATCTAAAAGGATATAGATTTAAACACAGAGAAGAGGATTACCTTGTGGAATGTGAAAACCCGATCGAATTGCTTGCCTGCGATAGTCTAGAGATGGAAAAAAAATAAGGAAAAAAAAAAGAAGAAATTTTCGCCATTTTTTCTATTATTCTTTTTTTTTTTCAATGAATTTCTCGGTTTGTTCAAAAAAAGAGCGGGAAAAGGAAAGATTTGAATTTTGGAGTGGGCCCCCAATGTTCATGGATCCAGTAAGTATTAGCCGTTCGATTTGATGGTAAAGATTGGACGGTCAGATGGTTAGGTAGCATAGTGCGCTAACGGGCCAGGCCCATATTTAAGGTCTTGGTTCCGGGCTCTGAGCCCTGTCCAATAGTAAACACTATCAATTTAATTTCCATTAGATTTTCATTTAAAAATAATTAAAAAAAACTTTCTTTTAATAAAAGCTCAATTGAGTCATCACCGAGGCAATAACCAAGCCGTGGTGCACTGGTGTGCGTAGGTGTGACTTGTCTACATTGTCAAATATATATATATCTTTTTAATTTTATTGATCTAAAAAAAAATAATAATAAAAATCAATTAATTTATTTACTTAACTTAGCATCATACTTATCAAGTTAAATAAACTTGATTAGTAATATATTTTCCTGCATTGTATATACATTTTTTAAATTTTGTTAATTATAAAAAAAATTAAGAAACCAATTAATTTATTTACTTAACTTGACATCATATCTAGCAAGTTAAATAAATTTGATTAAAATATTTTTTAAATATTAAAATTGCAATTATGTGAAGGTATTCTTCTCTTTTGTCTTGGATGAGGTGGTATGCATTGGTGGTTAAAACTTTAAAGTAAGGAAAATTAGTCCCTCGCTCCTACGTACAACCAAGTCCTTGAAACTTCTATAAAGTCCTTATAACTGTAAGATATATTGTAAATAACTAATTTGATGTCCAAACATATATATATATATATAGTGTGTTATGTGTTTTGAGACAACAAGGTCAACGATGGACTGCTACAAAAGCGATGCATTCATTAGCTGTTATATTTGTGTGTTTTATCATGAAAAACAAAATATTAATTTTGTTAGCATTTGTTGTACAAATTGGATAAAATATTGAAAATGTCATTTAAATATTGTTTTAAGATAAGTGATCTAATTAAACTCAAAATAAAAGTATTATATAATGCCAATGAATCAAAGGGAATGGCAAGGAGCAAAAGAGAAGCAATGGTCTTCTCATAATTATGGTCTTCTAATGACAAAGATTTATAGCCTTTTTTCTCATATAAAGTAGTGTGATATGCACTTGGTTCCTTTTTATTTGATAATGCATGAATATTTTTTATTGAATAAAAGTGGATAAAACCATGATTTATTAAAAAAAGATAGAAGATAACGATGAACAACAAGTCTAAAAGAAAAATTAAAAGTCTGGAACAAAAAAATAAAATAAAAGACTGTTTTCCTCATCAGTAATGCATGAATATGATGAGAAGAAGAAAACAAGAACATTTAAATAAATAATAAAAAAAAAATTTATTTGTGTTTGATGGAATACAACCGTCTTTGGGATGCATAATTTCCCTACTTAATTATGCACACCTAAATTAATATAAATAAATAAATAAATGAACAAACATCAATCCAATCATTAGTATTAACATATTCCTCACATTTATCAAAGAAAAAAAAAATCAAAAGCATAAAAAAAATATGGTTATTACCCTATATATATAATCACATTTAGAATAAAAATATTTAAAAAAAATTAAGATTTAATCAACAAAAACTAATTTAAATAGTAGTAGCTTCATCATTGAGATAAATAATTTTGAATTCAAATTTTAATGAAATTAATTAATAAAAATTAAAATAAATATTTTTATTAAAATGTCTTTGTTCAACAAAGATCACGTATTATAAAGAGATGACTTCGACAACACATTTGATTGGCTAGTAATCCGCTTCAAATTTGTATTTGTGACTTCCTAACTTCCGAGCTTTTAAAAAATGAAATAAAATATAAATATGAGTTATTATAGTATAAGGCACAAAATCAAATTGGAAAAATAAAATAATACAAAGGAAGATAAGATATATAGATTGATGAATAGTGCATTTGCTGTCTTTGACCCCCAAGAAATAGAGTTCCACCAAACACAAGCAATTGAAGAAGAGTGCATGTCTAACCTCTTAAGCTTCCTCTAATTGTATTGGCCCCACTAATCACATCATCTTATCATTTTCTGCCACTTTGGGTTAGACTTAGTGGACCACCTGTTGATCCAAATCCTCTCCCCTTCTAATCCAACCCACTTAACTAATCATACCCACATGCCTTGCACGTGATTCCCCCTTCCTTTTTCTTTATTAAATTTCCATTAATTATCCTCTTTAATCCCTGAATTTATGGTAAAAATTTCAATTTAAACAATCAAACCAAATCAGTAAAAATTAACTTAACATGCAATTGAATAAAAATAATTTTAATTCCTAATAAAAGCTGCCTAACATGACTAACATGATCTTAGTTGTTATGGTATAAAATTTAAATTATTTAAATAAGTGAATTTAAATTCAAATTTTTTTATTTGTTGACAAAGGTCTATTTTTTTTATAAGACTTTTAGTATTTTATCTTAATTTAATTTATTTTTTTTTTTTAAAAAAAGTTTGAGCAATACGGTAGTTATTAGTTTTTTAAAATTATATATATATATATATATATGTGTGTGTGTGTGTGTGTGTTTTAAATGGTTAATATAATTAATTTTTTTAAATTACTATATATGATTAATTCACATACGGTGTACTGAGAAAAGAATTAATTACACATCTTTAATCACTTCTTAATGGAGGGGTATTTCGGGAACAAAAATGGAAGGGAAAGAGTGAAACTCACGCGGACGAGCTCCAAACAGGCTATTTTGGGTCATTATCTCCTTCCAAAACTATCCACCTCTCTCTTCCCAAAATACCCACCTTTTTTTTTTTTTATTATTCTTTTGTTTTTGATCTTCTCCTTCTTCCCATCCAACTTCCCTTTCTACTTCTTTTCTACTTCTTTTGCTCTTTTGTTTCTTCAAATCAAACCTTCAGGACCAGCCATGACATAGAGAGAGAAAAGGAAAAGAATAGAATAGAAGAACAAAAGTTAATGATTCTCACGTCCCACCATCCAAAACCATTGCTTCAATCCAACTCCAGGAATTAATCAAACATTTGTTTGTTCTTGGATCTCTGAAGGGAATCCGAGCTTCAAAATCGGATTTTTTTTTTTTAATTTTTGGGTAGGCTATAGAATTGGCCCACTTGGGAAACTTCTTCCCATAATACCCCTCCAATGACAGCAGTGCTACGATCCCCGTCCCACATCCCTTCGTCTTCAAGCTCGCCCCTTTCTTGCAGCGTCAATGATGGAGGACGAGGGCTATTAAGGAGGGAGACAGTGGAGGAGGAGGAGGAGGAGGAGAAGGGAGAGAGGAAGGGGGACGAGGACCAGCTTTCTTTGTTGGCTTTTGTTGTCACTGTGTTGAGGAAGTCGCTGGCGGGGTGCAGGACGGAGGGAGGGGAGGAGGACCTCCGCTCCATGGAGATCGGATGGCCGACCAACGTGCAGCATGTTGCGCACGTCACATTCGATCGTTTCCATGGCTTCCTCGGCCTCCCTGTTGAGTTTGAGCCTGAGATTCTCCGGAGAGCTCCTAGTGCCAGGTCCTCTTTTTCCTGCTTTTCTGCTTTGATTCTTTGTTCTTTTTCTTGAATTCTATTCAGGTTTGGTCTTTTTGTGCTTTTATATCAACTATGTTTTCCAATGTGCGTTCTTTTCCTATGAAAAAGATTGAAATTTTGGTTTCTATTGATGCTGCTTTAAAATAGGAATAGAACGTTCAATCCTAATCAGGCCTTTTTTTAAATGTTAGTTATTAGTTCTTCTCTAGTTCTGATGATGTATTGGATTGCGAGGTCTTTAATTTTGAAAATTTGATTGTTTGGATCCTAGTAAGTCCTTTTCTGCGTATAGTTTGATGTGATTATCAGGTATTATGGTCATTGGGTTTATAAGGTGTGGTTTTCAAGTTAAGGAGAGTGTGATTGCATGTCTGATTGGTTTTTGAGAATGTTATTTGTATTTTGGAGTCTATTTTTAGGTTGACAATCAACACATTTTATGTTACAGTTTCTGTATATGGATCAACTATTGGCTTGCTTATTGTGCAATCATTATCGAGTTTCCTTGTGTAAATCAATCTTGTAACGAAATCTACATTGGCTTCATTTGTCGTTAGAAGTAAATGATCTTCTGAAAATAACAATATAAGATTGATTTTGGATGGAAGTCAATAAATTGAATTTATGAATACTAGATCTAGTATTCAGCCATCTATTATCATGCTTTTCAATGATATTAAATAAGATGGTTCTCTATTACTGTTTAATTCTACGCGAATCACTTTTCTCTTATAGTAATTTCGTCATGCTCAAATATTTATGCCTGACCTCTGTTGTACTGTATTCCTAGTACAGCACGAATGTGTTCGGTGTTTCAACCGCATCCATGCAGTGCTCCTATGACTCCAGAGGGAACAGCGTTCCAACTATACTATTGCTCATGCAACGACGTCTTTATGAACAAGGTGGCCTGCAGGTATGTGGCTTATTTTTATAGCTTGGATCTTTGTGGATAGGTTTGTCTGAATCTTGATCACCATTCTACGTTAACAGGCAGAAGGCATATTTAGAATCAATCCAGGAAATAGCCAAGAGGAGTTGGTCAGAGATCAGCTTAGTAATGGAATTGTCCCTGATAATATAGATGTGCATTGCCTGGCTGGTTTGATCAAGGTATACCACTCTTGATAACATGCAACATTTTTATGCATGTTCATTGTAGTATTATTGATATCTTTATTATTTCTCAAACACTTGTGCTAATTGAACGTTGGAAATTATGAAGTTGAGAACTGCCTTGTGTTGGTTAATTAACTTGGGTATTCGCAACTGTGATAATACCATCCAAACATGTGTGTGTATGTGTTTTTTAAATATATATATATATATATATATCTTCTTTCATTTCTATTTTACGTAGTTTGGTTATTAAATCATGGAATGCTGCCTGCTTAAATGATAAAGTTTTAAATTATCATATTCTGGTTTTGTTCTGTATTAAATTTTCTAGGACGTGATGCATGGAGATGGACAATCTGGTACAGATGGTTTATTGGTTCATGGCCGCTGTCAACTAAAGTTGCATGTTTTATCTGTAGTTTATAAAGTGCCAAGTGTTTAACCAAATGGATTCCGGAGTGCTGAATTGTGAAAATGATGTTTGACCTTGCAATAAATCCAAACTTTTGAATGTAATCAAACTGATAGGGAAGTGACAGATTGGCTAAAATTGATGTCGCACCTTGCAATTTCTTTTGAGGGAGATCATCTTTATTTTATTTTTTGCCGTCCTGCTTCCATTTCTTGAATAGGGGTAACTAGCAAACCACCCCATTGATCCACCATCCGTTCTACGTAGTATTTACGGGTAGTTCATGATAGATGTGTTTAACCATTTGTGTAAATTGAAAAAAAGATAAGAACTGTTCAATTTATTCATCAGCACCATGACATTAGAAGGCATAAATGGCATCATCATGACATTAGAACATTTCAGCATCACAGATAAGATTTTATTATATCAAAAATCTATTTATGATATTCATGATGGTTCTTAAGTGATGCAGGTCTGCAGGGAATGAAATCTCTCAAGAACAAGAGATAGTTTGCACTCGTTCTGCCTTTAAAAATGGAAAGCTTTTATGTGCATATTCTTTCAAACCTTCTCTTTATCTTTCTGGCCTTTTGCTTTTGAATGCTTCCCTCACCATAATAGAAGCAATTTTTTTTTACCATTAGCTATACATTCAGTTCTAGAGCTGTATAGGATTGTCCAGTATCACAAACCAAACCATTTAATCAGGAGTCTCTTTGCAATAGTAATGATGGTTCTTAGTTAATGCAGTTTTGTCAGGATGAAAATTCTTGAGAAAAAGACAGAGTTTATGCTCTTTCTGCTTTTAAAATATGGAAAGCTTTTATGCGAATCTTCTTCCTGATCTTTTTGCCTTATGCAATTAACTGCATATTATGTCTTTTCTCATAAGACCGTTGTAACTTATATTCTCGTGTATGATTTGATAGAGTTTCATTCTGTACTTCTGTAGGCTTGGTTTAGAGAACTCCCAACCGGGGTCCTAGACCCTCTCACTCCTGAGCAGGTAATGCAATGCCAATCAGAAGACGACTGTACTCAGCTTGTGAAACTTCTACCACCATCAGAGGCTGCGTTGCTAGACTGGGCTGTTAATTTAATGGCTGACATTGTCCAAGAGGAGGAACGAAACAAGATGAATGCACGCAATGTCGCAATGGTGTTTGCGCCGAACATGACTCAGGTAGCATGAGGGCAATTCACTTCTTTCTAAGTTGGTCCTAGTTTTTTCTTGTGCTATTTTGATTTTTTTTTGTGACATTGTGTTTGGACTCCACTCATGCACAATGAAGCTGTGAAGTTTAAGTTTCTGAAGTGATTTTTGCAGATGGCTGATCCTTTAAATGCACTTATGTATGCTGTGCAAGTGATGAATTTTCTCAAGATGCTAATCCATAAGGCACTCAAAGAAAGACAAGAACCTTTCCTCGAGGAGGCTTCAGTACCACCTCCGGGTCCATCTGATGGAGATAACCACCAGAGTCCTCAACTTCCACTGGATGCTTCAAACAAAGAACATGCAGAACAAATGTTTATTCCAGAAAAGCCATTTTCAAGGAAAACCACACCACCTCTTGAAGAAAGCTTCATTGCAGATGATGCTGTGGGTGCTTATCCAACATCACATGAGAACAGCGTTTCTCAGGAGACTGATGAATGCTCTCACGAGGTCCCAACGTGTACTGACGGTGCTGCTGATGAACCTACGCATGCTATTGTTGGCCCAAAAATGTCTCGGATGAACTCTCGAAAGAAGAAAGGCCAATCAAGCTATGTGAATCATAAGAAAGGATCTAAGAAAGGTAACGGACAGTCTGTACGGTCCGCGCCTGCTGAAAAGACCAGGGGGATCAGCATTGTGAGTCGTATAAATTCAAAGGTGGAGCGAGCTGAAGCATGGAGGTGAAATGGCACAATGCCATTTCACTGTTGTACTTCAACATCCAAACCGACTCATAATAGTTCATCATTTTATTCAGACCCAGAAGAACCTTCAAAATTCATTTATCTTTAGTTTCTGAATGGAGTGTTTCGTTTTTCATGTATCAGCTTCAAACTAACTCTCTTCTCATTGGAGCTGTTTAAACTGTGTTTGTTGTGACATTTTGTTTTGTATTTTGTCATGTTTAATTTAACTGCTGTCATTTTAAGAAAATAATTTAACTGTTGAGGGAGCATCCCCACAAACCATACAAAAGATTCAATTACATGTACGTTTACTCATTTTGTGTGTTTTGTCCATGTGACAAA
>NC_052480.1:434054-473112 GCF_009730915.1 Dioscorea cayenensis subsp. rotundata | reverse complement strand
GGACACAATTCCTTAAATCTGCCAACAGGCTTTAGATACCTTGCCATGAAATAGTTTACTTAGAATCGCACCAAAAAAATATCATCTATGATTTTTCAATCACCATTTTTCAAAAATTGGGTTGTTGTGGAAATAGTTTGCTTAGAGTCACACAAAAAAAAATATCATTTATGATTTTTCATCACCATTTTCCAAAAATTGAGTTGTTGTGAAAATAGTTTACTTAGAGTCACGTCAAAAAAGTATTATTTATGATCTTTCATCACCATTTTTTCAAGCAGAGCATCGTTGAATTTTTCTAGAATTAAGAATTCAATTAGTTAAATGATTAGTTTAAAATAAATAATAATAATAATAATAATAATAATAATAATAATAATAATAATAATAATAATAAAGCAGAGTATGTAGGCGTGACGTGGCGTAAGACAAAGATATCAACCTGCTAGATATGTGCTTGTATGTGTCCCTTATAGCTTCTTTCTCTGCTCAAAGCCTCAAAAACATTAATTTGTTATGGAAATTAACAGCAATCAGGTCTTCAGATACATTAACATCATCTGCTGTTTAGTCATTTAGAAGAACTGGCATTCTAAGTGATTGGAGAAACCTTTATTCTCACTAAATTGTTGTGGAAATTAACAGCAATCAGGTCTTCAGATACATTAAAATCATCTGCTGACGGACAGATTCATATAGCATACCAAAAAGTGTAACCTGAATATATACATTTTACAAAAATAGAACAAATAACTCACAGCCAAATTTTGCATTGGTAAGTCTGCACAGGCAAATTTTACAACCTCCATTTTATCACATAATAAATTGCAAATGGAACCAACAACAAACTCAAGGAAAAAGGAGATAGTAACAGTGACAAAGCATTATTAAGATTTCAATAGTAATATTAAATAAGCATATCTGAATGGCTGGAGAAGCAAGCATAGGAACCAGTCATACAAGTTTGGAAAGACTTTGTACACAATAATATATCCATTAAAACAAAATGAACTTTTCAAACAGATTAAGCAATAATAGCATTAAGAAAAACAGTACTACGAAATAAAGTGGTCCCAAATAAAAGCACTTAAGATAGACCTACCAAGTCATGAAAAGAGTAGGAAAATTAAGATTGTAGTACATGAGGTTCTAGATTTTTTTATGAATTCTGCCTTCAAAACTAGAATGCATAGAAGATCAGGACACAAGAAAAGTAGCCAAGTATTCAAAATATTAATGGAAAAAAGCGACCCAAAATAAATAAATAAATAAATAAATCTAGTGCAAGATGCACTTCAGCACAATGTATTTGGGGAGCAATATGCAGCAAACTAACCTTGAAAGTGATGATGATTGTGTTTCATCAAGGAAAAGCCATCTTAATCGCATGCATGCCAAGACCTGCACTTTACACTGACTGAAGCTGATTTGTAATGATAATTAAAATGCTACCAATGCTCATTTAAAAATAAGATTGTAATTGGTACAAAGACTACTCAAGTGACAGAACACAATTAGGACTGCCAACAACTTTGGAAAGGTCAAAGGTATACAAAAGAATGAATTTTACCTAGTTACAAACCCTAATCTGCCTGAGGTAAACATTGTAATTAGTTAGCTGTATCCTAAAAGCTAGCAATTCTGATCTAGATTTCTCGAATATGCACAGAGGTATTGTTTGGATCTCATCAAAAATTCAATTTAATTTCTGAAAGATCATCCATGGGAATTTCAAGGCCAACCAGGTCATGGCCTTGCAGCGCGTCTTCATCAACATTTAACCAAGCCCCAATATCCTGACCTTGCTCAACATCCAGGTCATCTATAGAGTCTATTCCATGTAATGGCAAGTTTGTGAAAATGTTGTCCTCTAATTCTTTAGATAAATCCTGAGGAATGCCACCAGAAGATGGCAATTCAACACCAGGATTTACTCTACTGCTGCTATTTTTCACGGGTTCAGATACATCTCGCATTGAAGGCAAGACAGTATTCATTGATTCCGCAACCCTTCCAAGAAGGCCATGCCCTGGAGTTGATAACTGAGATATCTTTTGCTTTGGCTTTGATTTTGTTTTACGTTCACCCCTGCCATTGGTAAACTGACGGCCAGTTTTGGCAGAAGAATTTCTTGTCATTGCATCTTTATTTGGATCCCTCTCTCTCTCAGTCCTCTTCCCTTTTACACCCCCAGGCAGAGTATGGCCAAGAGTGGATGTGGCTCTTGAAGCAGCACCAGTAACTACATCATCAAGCAGGACCTCTCTCCTCTTTCCTTTGCTAGAAACCAAATCAGGCTTAACAGAAGTATGCTGAGGTATATGAGTGGGACTTTGAAATGGATCCAATATTCCTCTGTCATGTTTGGTAACAAGTCCATTTCTCTCAATCAGATTTGACATAGAACCTGAAGACAAAGAACAAGCAGCAGCATTTACCACCTAATACATGCAGTAAAGGGCAATAACACAGACGATAGAATGTGAAAAGGAAATTCTCTAATTCTGATACTAGCAGTAATGTAAATTAAATGTTTCATGTACACTGTGAAACAAAAAAACACAATGATCCAACATTCTAACACATCTCCAGAGAAGAGAAAGAGTGCAAGGTAAAAACCAAGTTAAGAAATCTAGCTGCCACACCTGATACTCGAGAAGTTATTGGACCATTACGAGGTTCCAAATGTTTTCCATCACTGCAATCAGGAGGTGCCGAGATCACCTCATGCAAGGAAGGCTCACTGAAGCAGCTTTGGCCTGTTTCCTCAAATTTCTTGCATCTTGCAAGAGTTCGCATCGCAAAAGCCATTGCAAGTTGCTTTGAGACCTTACTAGCACCACTCTTATGGCTTGAACCATATGCTCCTCGACCACCCTATTAAAATAAGCATTAGTTAGTGTCATGATGATGTCCAAATCAGTCATCACACGATAGCAATAAAATAAGATAAAATCCAGAAGTACAGTTATAATATGCTGCATGATTATGTATTCAAGTTATCAACCAATAAAGACAATAAGACACTAAATATGCATACAATCATTTTAAGCATGGCATGTAAAGCATATACCCTCAAATTCCACATAATGATACGTTTCAAAAAAAAAAAAATTGCATTTCAGCATCTTGCAATATACTATTTCATTTACCATTAATTTTTTGTAAGCCATGTCAACGACTTTGTTCATTGCAATCTGTTCCACTTTCCTGCAGAAAGAAAGAAGAAATCATTTAATCTCATAACATACAGTAAAGATATGATTACAACAATGCCAGATAACAGAAATTCATACTTCTTTTCTATTTCTTTGGCATCTTGAATAGCTTTCTCTAACACATGCAGCTGTCTTTTTGTTTTGCTCACCTATAGTATCAATAAAAAGTAAGTGCATCGAGTTACCAAGTAAAACAACAAGAAAAAGATCATATCATAGTGTATTCAATCACCTCAGACAAAAATAAGCACTCACACACTTACTAAGGAAAACAAGATTAACTTCGCACAGTGCCATCATCTGTTGTTCAATGTGCTTAAAATTTAAACAGAAACTTTGATGGCAATTACTAACAGACCCAGAAACCATGGCCAAATGGCAATAATCTTCTTTGCTCAAATCATGCATAAGATGGCATATGTGCAGGAAATATTAGGAACACCAAGTCAACAGCCTCAGACAATAAAACAATGAGTGGAAGAGTATAAAAAGGCCCCAGCCCTTCTGTTTATTTAAACAATCATACAAATGAATTATAGAGGAAAAAATAAATTTGTTAGAATACAACCTGTTGATAAAGTCTTATCTTAAGTTCCATTATATCTTTACCAATCTCATCATCATCCCCTTCTGCAAGCTCAGGCTGAATCAAAGTAAAACCAAAGGAAGAAAAATGTAAAATATCAAATGATAAAATATTATAGTTACGGGAATTAGAAAAGGATGAATAAAAAATTCAGGTATTGAAATAAATAAATGGCTGCTTTCTTTGGTCATGTTTGGCAATTACTTATGCTACTTCAAAAGACAGTTGAAAATTTTATGCACTTTTATTAGACAATGAGAACCAGAAAGCAGAAAACTTGGCTTTGATAATGTACTTACTACTGTCTCAGGGTATAGATCTATACTGTGAAGTTCCATCAAGATCCTTTCATCCAAAGACATCTGTTCGTAGTGACAACCATTTGGCATAGCAGAAAAACCACCACTTAAAGCTTGCAGCTGATCCAAATTAGTTTGAGGGGATTCAACAAAAGAACGATTATCTGAATGAGAGTTGACACCATTTTCATGAACCACTTTGTCAATAGGCACATGATTCTGGACGTTCAGACATCCAACTTTACTACCCCTAGCATGCCCATTGCAAGGAAAAGCATCTCTATCAAAATTAATTTCCAATTTATGTTCAGCTTTCATAAAATCAGCCTCTTTGTTGCCATCTTCAGCAAAGTTGTTAGTACAAAAAGGAGAATAACTGCTCGAGTATTGATACAATGGGTCTCCTTGCTCAGTGCCAAAGTCACAATTTTCCATTCCATATTCTACAACAAAAGCAGACAGAAGCCTTTGCGAGAGAGGAATGATCTTTTCAAACCACCTTTGCGTTTCAAACTTTCCAGATACTGTCTGGACAGCACATGAATCATCTGAACCAACCACAACTGATGTCTTGTTACTTCTGGCAATATTTGGGTTACTTCCATGTTGTGAAGAAAAAGACACATGAGGCAGCTGCATTTCTGCAGAAGCAGGATCACCCTGAAAGAAATACTCAGTGATTACATATTTGGCAATATTGTCAAATAGGGCATATAAACTTTTCAAGAAATTGTCAATATAAATCGAAATTCCAATGCTATAAAGCAGGACACAGCCATTCAGATTCTACAGACAAGTGGTGTATGGTATTTTCATGCCAGACTCTTGTATGCTGACCATAGTGAAGATAAAACTCTACAATCCATAGGATGCTATATAATATCATGCCACAAGTGATAGCATGACCTTCTAAATATCTGATCATTTGCAAGAAAAGCAGTGATAGAAGCCACAAATGTTACAATGATATTAGGAAAACCAGAGCAAAAGGACAAGTAGATTCCATAAAGTTCAACAGAAAGCTACATTGGGTACCATTTCATTGTGACTCTCATCAAGCACAGTGGACGTTTCATCAAGCTGCTCCACAAAATTTATCTAATGCAGAGGTTAAAAAGCAAGGCATTAAGCATATATCCACATAACAATAACAACCAAGTTCAAGAGAAAAGGAAATTAAAATTTGAAGAAAACAGTGATGGTGACAGAAGTAATAAGACTTGCCTGCTGCTTTACATAGTCTATATCTTTTATGTTAATGAAAGAAAATAATGGTTCCACCTTCTTCCAGAAAGAACTAGAACATGCGGAATCTGCAGGGAAAAAGGGTCTGGATCAAACCACACCAAAAATAAAACAGAAGTGTTCTGTAGATAGGGTGCAATACACACAACTAGCATTCCGAGCAGCATTTGCAGCTATCAGCAATTCTTCATGATCATCATTCAATTCACCTGGAAAAGACAATATGAGATGACACATTCACAAAAAAGCAGTCGCATAGATAATGTGCATGAGCAAGCTACTTTTACTACCTGCCAAGTCTGCAGAAATACTACACATAATTTGCATCGGACGTCCATGAACTTTGCGGTCAGATGCCTTCTTCGAAGGAGGGCGACCAATCCTACTGCACCAAACAGAATACTTAGAGAAGATCAGTACTCGTATACAAAAAAACCTCCCATATAAGTTCAATTTCAGAAAAACAAAAGGGGAGGCAGAAGCAAGGCAAACCTTTCACTCCTATCCGAACCAGGCCTTCCACTTCTGAGTGGCTTATTGGTCTCTCCAATTTCCAGTTTCTCTTTCATCAACGGTAAACCAGCTTTTGACTGCATAGAACTTCTTCCACTCCTGCCCTGTCTTCGAATTCCATCTCCACTTTCTTCTTTTAATGATAGCTTGTTCTTCTTTGTAGGCAAGATAAGTGTCGATACCCTATGACCTGAACTCATGCCGCCATCCTCAGTATCACCATTTTCAATTTCTTTATCCTTGGACTTGTTGTCCATTGCACCTGATTCTTCACTCTCAGAAAAGCCAGCTGGTGATGCGATATTCTCAAACTTTACTTTTATTAGTTGCCCACTACTAGCTACACCCCTAGCAAGCAAAAGCCCTGATGATTCAGTAGGTGTTAATCTAGCTCCAACATCAGCACCAGAAAAACTGTCAGTTGATGTCTGAGTTTCATCAAGATTAGAGACAGGGGAAACTACATTAGTCCTCCTAGTGCGGGACATCTTTTGAGGCCGTTGACCCACCCACTGAGCTACAGGAGAGGAAGCTGATCCTGTAGGCAAGGGACGCTTACGGTTAACAGGCCCAGACAAAGACTGGACTTTGCTTAAGGAAGGGGTTTGTTCCCATCCATCATTACCTCCCATTGTACGAGGGAAGTTAGAAGAGTTTATCAAAAGACCACTTCTCGGAGCCCTAGATGCCTTTCCTTTTGTCAAAGGATTTTGGCTTCCCACCTGAGAGTCCTCACGAATGTTTAACCTGCGTAGTAAGATAGGACAAGATCAGAACCAAAAGAAATCATGCTGAAGGGGTAAATACACGAGCAACACAAAGGAGGCAATTGGACCAACCAGAGTACATATCATATACATAACAAGCCAAAAACAACTGCAATATATAATCAGGTTTAGATAACTAACGAATAGATGCCTATTAGACAAAATACAGAAAAAATGTGTCACTAATTTTGTATATGTTACACAAATAAGCTTACTTATTGCTTCCCTTTGTAATTATCCGTTCCTTCTCCTGTCCAACAGTGCATTCTTTTCTCTCCCTCAGAAGGGAACCAATGTCCATGTCGTTTCTAGAGGTGACGCGTGAATTTCCACCATTTAACTGGAGATTTCCATCCATCTTGGCACTTCCCATGTTGCCATTAGATGGCCCACCTCTGTTAAATTTGGAAAGTTTCCCAAGGAAAAAAAAAAGAAAAACAGCTGAATAAACATCATGGAGCCAGATGAAAAATTAACATTAGTCTAAAGACTCTAAACAAGTCAAACAAGAGCTAACCAGGAAGATTTCAATTACAATGGGTTATATAAATTTCTACTCAGTAAATACATTAGGCTCAAAACAAAATCCTTGAAACACAGATTTATAATTATGTAGGAAAATAAAGTAACAATAACTGTTATATTTCTCAAACATTGGTTCAGCATGGTTGGCAAAGAAGATATAATTCATATCAATAAAACAAATAAGGAAAATTACCTGAAACTAGTTCCTTCAGAAGGCCGCGGATGAGGTTCACTACCAGGCCTTTGTTGGATGATTGGTTTAAGCTCTCGATCAGCATCAATAGTTCTAGACACCATCATGCCAACTGATCGTTTTCTTTTCATTTTTTTATCCCAAGGGTCCCCTCCAGCTGAAAATCCAGAAATCTTATCATCAGAAGTAACTGAGCCGCCATTGCAAGTCCGAAGTATATTTTTATCCTTATCTAAGACCATATTTTTTTCCTTGTCCAAGAGTGTGCCTTGCCTTAGAGAAACATTACCACGCCCTTCTGACTGAAGCAAATAAGGGGAAGAAGCACAATTTCAAGGCATAACACAGCAAGAATATCTATACATACAGGATATTGTTTCAAACCAAAAAAAAAGAAGGAATAAAAATTTAAATTTTTTTATGCTCATTATGAAAAGAAGCTTATAGGCTTCTATGTCTAAAAGCACATCTACAAAAGAAACAGAGCATTTAATCAATTTTAATGATCGCATTAGTACGAATTTTTGATGGACTCAATAAATAATGAGGAAAATTTGAGTGTGAAAGGAGATGTGAGCCACGTATGCAAAACAGAGAAATATGCCAGAAGAAGTTGCTCAAGATTTTACATTAATGAAGAAACAAACCCGAAGATCTGCAATTGATGACCGGGCACGTTTATTTGGAATGATGTTTTTAGCCCTCTCCTCTGATCTTTGAACAACAAGGTCTGGAGGACTTTGATGAACTTGATTCCCCGTCTTCAACAAACTTGGACCACCTGGTTTTTCCACTAATGGTGTCTCATTTCGTTGCCGTTTCCGAGGAAATAGACTACGATACTTTTCCAACTTCACAATGGAGTCATTCAAGAGTTTTGCTCTATCCCTGATCATAAAGTTGCTAACATCTTCAGCAAGCAATCACTATCAAACAGCAGCTAGTCTTTTTGTTCCTTAACTGAAGCTTATTATTTATCATTTCTAGTTTGTCTCACAATCTCAGGAATTCATGAAACACATAAACGAATGTACATAATGACCATGGCATCATATACAAAAATAAAAATAATTATAAAAAAAAAAAAAAAAAAAAAAAAAAAGATGAAGAGTACCTTGCTCTCAAAGAACTTTCTAGCAAGCTCGCTTTAAAACGTTTAAGCTCCTCCAATGCTATGGGAGGAATAGGCTTTGATTGAACTGACCCAAAAGAATGCTCCTCAAGAGAAACACCAAGAACCCTTCTTAGTTCTCCTGTACGAGGATACTTTGGCTCACTCATGGAGATTGTATCAAGTAACAGATGCTGCGAGGGAGGCGGGACATCAACTGTAGGAGATGAAGTTCTTGATGCGCCAGGCCCAGAGGCCATAATGCGGTTCTCTAAGCTCTCACGGAAACTACCAGACCTATCCAAACTGGCACCAGAGTAAGACCCTCGCTGCCCTGTCGGATAAGTAGCAGAAAAGGTCGAGCCATCGAGACTGCTGGATGCCAGCTCCGCCCGCATGCTTCCAGCCATTTCACCGGAATTCTCTCATAACCAACAAATCCCAATGCAGAAAAAATATAACTTCCAAACAGAATTCCCAAGAATTACACAAGAACAGTATGCTAAATAGGATGACAAGTCCAAACAATAGATCAAACGATGACTTTTGAAACTAACACGACATTCTGAGGCATCCTGACAGGAGAAAAAGCAGCAGATGACACTGACTTAAATAGATACCCAAGGATAAGGACATTCCGGACAACAAAAGTAGGCAGCAATCAATCGAGGCCCGAAAGAAGCAGAGAAACTAAATGCACTTCCTAAATACCTCAATTAAACTCCATTTTTTTCAATTTACCTCGAGAACCGCGAGCTCCAACCCCTCAAGAACAGCAAGAATTCAATCGATGAAAAATCAAGTTTTTCAGCAAAAATTCAGCGAATTAGATCGAAGAGCTGACCAGAAGAAGACAGCGAACACGTTGGAGCACCTCCGCATAAATCATTCCCGAAGCCAAATCAACGAAATTCAGGAGGCGTATTGACGAACAAGCGGAACCTCCAACCGGGGCGAGGGCATCGACCGAATTGGGGCAACGGCAGCCAAGCCCTAATTGGGACCAAACACAAGAAGCCAGCAATCGCCGGCCGGCGATCGGATCGGAATCTGGGGACAATTAGGGCAATATTGGAGGGGGGATTGCTAGGGTTCGGACACCGAAAGCCGTCGTCAAGACGGAGACTTCCGCTTCGCAAGGGTCGGTGAATCTTAAGAAAAAGAGAAGCGAGCGAAGCCGTGATCCAAATGCCTCGGGATATGTTCCGTCTCCGATCTCGAGGCAAATGAACAGCTGTGGACGCTCCCTGATTGATCACTTAAAAAACTCTTTCTGAGCAAAAGTGCGGGAGCTTATGAGTTGTGTACGCGCGCACCGAACTGACTCGTTAGTTTTGTCTCAAAATTTGGATTATGTGAATTGAATTCAATTGTTTAATTTAATAAATATATTTGATTTTTTAAAAAAAAATGTTAATAATTATTTTAGTAAAATGATAATGGTTTATGTTTCTGCCTCATATTTGTCAATAAAATCTATGATTTATCTATTTTAATTAATATATAAATATATTTATGATATTGGTTAGACTCATGTATATGTATGCATGAAACCCACTTTCATTTATCTTATTCATGCATGGTCAGTTGTTTGACAGTTTTAATGCCATGGATGTCTGTTTTTGGTAAAAGTGTGATGAAGTATGATTTATTCCTTGCCATGATAAATATTGTAAACAAAAAAGCATAACAATGAGTGTAAACTGTAAACCACTCAGAAGACACCACCTGATATACTGCAAGAATTGTTAATTAGGGGGCTGATGATCTCTGTCAATAATCATTTTCCTTTTTTCTTTTATCTATTTTTAACTTTTTGAGTTTTCTTTTTGATGATTATTTATGTTGGGTTGCTTGGTCTGATTGTTCTCCTTCTCTGTATAGTATTGGGCAAACTCACTCAGTCTTAGATTATTACCCTCAAATATCTATTTTTTCCTCATTTAATTTATTATTTGAGTCATGTGTTTTATGTTAAAATAGTTAAATAGTTGGCTTTCCACTCCCCTTTTCAATCATGGCTTGTCTAATTTAATAATATTAATTAAAATTTAAAAAATCATAATTTTATCGGTAAATTCAGTTTTTAGGTTTGCATACGTTGGATTTCACATAATTCTCTCTTATCATCTGAACCTTATTTATTCATTTTTTATTTTTTTTGTGTGTGTGTGTATTATATGTATGTTTCCCATAATATAAAAATCAAATGAAAAAATAAAAAATAAAAATAACTTGCCATATATAACTTTCCAAAAAGAAAAAAAGAAAAATTAACCATCATTAAGAGCTAACTTTTTTAAAATTTTTTGTGCAAACCAATTGTGAATGGCCAACATAAATAAATAAACTAAGATTTGGTTATTTGACTTAGAATTAATTGCCCGTGTTCTCTTACAAAGAACTCCGTAACTATTCTAGGAATCATATATTAATTTTGTTCATTATTATACCAGTGTTGCACATTATATATAACTAAGTATCAACCACAGCAAACTATATATAATAACGTCATCAATGAAACCAAAGCTTCAACTAATAAAATTAACTTCCATGTTAATTAATTTTCCTGCACTCTTTGATTACTTATCATTCTCCGAGAATATTTATTTATGAGGGTACAACTAATTAATTAACCAGGTTTCTAATTCTATTGCAAGATAAATGATGGATTAATTTAATTCAGAAGATGTGCAACTTAGACTTGGCCATTGATTATGTGTATTTAATGCTGATTTTTGAATTATCGAATCATCAGGTGATAACTGTTGAAGTTGTTATAGATAATGTTTGCTCAGCTTTGGTACCGTCATTCATCTTTAATCATCTTTAATCAGTCATTATTGAATAGTAATATATAATTTAGGTTGAATTTTAGCACATGCTCATTCATTATCAAGCATTTAATAAGTTTCTTAAGGGAAATTGAAATTACCAACAAGTACTTTTCCGCGCACAATCCGGAGGATTCTTCATGCTATATATTTCTATGCAGTTTACATTGCTTTTGATGACATTTAATTTGAGATTAAACTGCTAAGTTTGGAAGGTTAATTAGCCTTTGCACACATCAATCCTATTTTAAATATTGTCAATGGTACTGAAGATGTCTCTATAAATTTCAGCACAGACTGATGTACATCAATCAAGAGAAGTGATTACCAGCATTGAACAAATATAGAAGAGAGAAAGAGAGAGGCGAGGGAACACAACAATTAACATCATTATGCATTCATTTAAGTTTGAACAGCCCTTGGTAGAGCTTAATACAAAACAAAGGGTTTTATAGATATAAATACTAATTAACTAAAATTAACAAGCAACGATTTCCACAGGAGACAAGGTAACTATGGACAGATGCATGAGAGCAACTCTAAATAGTACGGTATGAATGAGTATACCATCCCAAGTTCCCAACCCAACCAAATGGTTTTGAAAGCCTAATTAAGTCTTCATATCAACTATATCAGCAACATAAGACTAAAGCAAGTGCATCACCAACGGCAACTGTTGCACTGGCGCAGAGTCCGGTCCTTCTTCCTAGCTGCATTGTTCTCCGCTTGATTCTCCATGATCTCAATAACCTGAAGAGTTAATTTACACAAGAAGAACAGTGAAATCCATGCTTTAAAACTATATATTAGTGCAGGATATATATATATATGTGTGTGTGTGTGTGTGTTAACACTAACCAGCTGCTTCTTGAGTTCCAGCGACCTCTTCTGCAAACAACAACACCAGCATTAGTTGCTACAAAAGAAATTAAAGAACTCAAAAATGCATCATGCATGTGGTCAGCAGTCACACCATCAAATTATACTATCAATTGTACATATATGTGGGACCATATATAAGCATCTTCTCAAAGAAGGAAAGAAATAGTTTTTTTTTAAAAAAAAAAAAAAAAAATTATTTGGGGGTTAATTAATTAATTACCTCTTCTTCTCTCAGCCTTGCATTCTCCCCTTTGAGCTGATTGAGCTCTAGCTCCAGTTCCACAGTGTAGGCCTACGTTACATTCCCATTCCCAACTCTCAAATCTCATGAACAAATAGTAGTACATGCATGGCAAATATAACAAAAACAAAAAAAAAAAAAATTAAGTAAAAAGCTAGCTATAGCACACCTGCTTCCTAGCACGAGACCTGGCCGCTGACTCCCGGTTCTTGATCATGCGACGCTGCCGCCTCTCGGCCACCTTCTCAACTGCAACGGCATCATCAGCGGCCCTCTTCCTGCAGCCTCCCAAACCCCAAACCTTCTGATCAGCTTCTGAATGCTCAACTGCCATCATATCTGGAGACACCGAGCTCGCTGGCGAGCCTAAACCACCACTACACTCATTCTCACCACCAACCATCATCCCTCCACCATAAGCCCCATGAGCTTCAGAACTCCCTGTTGAGAAACTCACCACTGCATAGTGCTGCATCGGAGCTCTGAAAGGATCGCAAACCACCCCGGCTTTGATCAAGAAGTCCTCGAGTGTCATCTCGCCGAGTGTTTGCTGGCGAGGAGGATTATTAGCAGAATTGGGCCGGTTGAGGTTGTCAGATGGCTCTCCGTTGCGGTGGATCTCAGACCAGACCTCATCAACAGTCTTGCGAGAGAGAGAAGCCGGGACTGCGAGAGTGTTCTGGCTCTGGATACCAGCGGCAGCGGGACCGGAGGAGGTGGCCAAGAGCTGTTGATAATCATCGGCGTTCCAGATGCTGGCGATGAGCTCATCCATGTTCATGGAGCCGAAGGGCTTGCCTGGTTCACAGACAGCGTTCTGAATCTCATCTATAGTGAGGGAGTAGAAGGATGATGAGGACCTTCTTATTGGAGGGAAGGGGAGATCATCAGTCATGTCTTGTTCTTTCTTTTGATGCTGCTGGGCATGGTTATAGTTATGGTTATGGTTGTTCATCATCATCCCTGGCTTTCTTTGTTGTTCTTCTTCCTCTTCTTCTTGTGAGCCTGCTGCTGTTATCTTCAAGCTCTTGGCTGGCGATCGTTGGTTTGGGTCATTCAGAGCTGGGGAGTTGGATGCTTTTCCTTTGCCTTTCCTAGTTTTGGAAAACTTTGATTAAAGGCTGAGAAGAAAAGAGTAATTGCTGATGCATTTTGTCAGAGACTAGAGAAAAAGAGCTTGCGTGGTGCTAAGGGTAACTCCGTTCTCTTGTCTAATGTGTCTATTGAAGTGAAGAAAGTTCCAACTACGTCTGATCTTTTATGGCCGCCAACTAAGCGTCTACGCTGCTAAAGGACAGAATTTTTTTTTAACGGAGTATTGATGGGATTTTTACGCATATAGTAATTGTTCTTACATTTTTTTTTCCCAGTGCCATGGTTGTTTGCTAACTACGTACTTAATCAATCTTCTATTTATTTATTTTTTTAAATAAAATAAATAAATCATAAATTTATTTTTAAAAAAATTACATAAAAATATAACAAAAAAGACACACCAGACATGAAGATAATAAAAGATTAAAATCCTCGCCAGAAATAAGAAAAAACAGCTAACAAAATAGTGAAAAAGAACACAAACGAATATACAAAAAAGAAAAAAATGACAAACTATAAAAACGAAGCCTACCATCTTCTATTTTTTGACATCTAAAATAGAACATGTATATTTTGTTTTAAATTTTGTATAAATTAGTGTAATTCAAAATATAATATATTTTCCAATACATATTTAAAATCATGGATTGTCCTTCAAAAATCTATCTTAATTAAATATAAATATATATTTCACATTAATAAATTTGCTCATTTTAACCACTTGAATGTATATCACATTGACAAAAAATCTATACCCCTTAATAACTAAATTAATAAACATATTTAATTCAAAATACCCAAAAGAAGAGAAGAAAAAAAAAGTATATTCTTCCTCAGGGCATGCAATCACTCCAAGACCACCCATAATTTTAAACCTTTTATGTAAGTTTTTTTAATAACCTACGAGTCTAACAGATTAGAATGCCTAAAGACAGAGATAGCCATTGACAGTGGTAGCTACGTGGGTTGTTATGAATGACTAAGACGGGTCTGAGCAAATGGCACGACATCCAAAAAGAGACAAAATTGGTGACACAAAGAGGGAGTTCAAGTTTGTGACTTGCTCTAGTTTAAATTCATGCAATCCATCTTAGCCACCCGCCGCCTCTGCCAAAACACAGCGGAATACAAAAAGCAAGCTTGCCGTACGAACCTCCGTGAAAGAACACGGATATATAGCCATGAAAGTAAGTCAAGTACTATTTTATTGACCCATGATAACCGCCTGCTCCAACATTGCTATTTTTTTAAAAAATTTATTACTTTAAAAAATCGTCCTCTGAGTGAGAGCACGTAAGAGCAAGTATCAACGAAGAAAATCATCCACATATATGAAAACAAAAAAGATTGAATAATTTTTTTAATAAAATAGTGATTTATTTATTTTTATTAAAAAAAATTAAATAAATTTAATTTGTCAAGCAATTATAATTACTAACTAGTATTTTTTAGCAATATTTTTAAAAAATATTTTTTAATAAAACTGTGATTTGTTCACTTTAATTCAAAACATATATATATTTTTAAAAAATATCAAGCCATCAACTGAAATAATATAAATTTTCTTACAATTATTTATTTCAATTTAATTAAATCAAGTTAAAAAATTATCATTAAAAAATGTAATAAATTTGTGGTTTATTAAATAAAAACAAAACTTCTATTTCATATTTTAAACTAATTATTATAATAAATATTTATTATCAATCAAGAAAATATGTTTTTAAAGTAAAAAATAAAAGTCCAAACTTTCCTCCCAGCTTATTATTAAATAAACTATTATTTTATTATTATTAAAAAAACAATTAAAAAAAATTCCACTCTGAATTTATATTTGATCTTTGACCCTTTTCTATGGTTTTAAAAGCTACTTTAATTTTTTTTTTAAAGTGCTTTTTTTAATATTTAACGATTGCATACTATATCTGCTTTCACATCTAAAATTACGAAAATATTTTTTTTAAGAAAAAAAATAAACTATAAATTTATTATTAGATTAAAAAAACAGGCGAGAACCACAAAAAAAAAAAAATCAGAAATCAAATTCCAAATCAACAAATAAAAAAAAACGCATCAATAAAACAATCTTCAAGAAATCAAAAGACCGAGAAAGAACAATGATCGACTCTGAAAAATCCAAAAAAATAAGCTCAAAATCATCGATCAGAATAATCCAGAGAAAAGTCGATCATCAGAACCAGATCATTAATTCACAGAAACAAAACCATCAAAGCGGGCAAAAAGTGGAAAAAACCAAGCAAAAAAATAGAAAAATACCAGATCGAAACCTCCATTGCCTTGGATTTCATAGATCGTCAAGAAAGCAACACCCTCGCACGCCGATCACTCCGATCGTAACATCTACATCTCCAAACAACGCAAGCATCACCAAAAAAACCTCTAAAAACAAAACCCTAATCATCCAAAACTGGATGAACTATATCAAATGAGAAAAAGAATAGAGGATAAATTTCCACAGATCTAAAAAGATCAAAGACGAGAAAAACATTGATTTTCAAGGCATTACCTGAAGAGAAGAAGAAGAAGAAGAACAACAACAACAACAAGAACAGCAGCACTAGCAGTAGTAGCAGAGAGTGGTGTCTCTCTCTCACTCGCTCTTTCACTGCGGGGCTTGGATTGATGCTCCATGCCCCATTTATATAGAGAGTCTCTCATAGTCTCATGTCGTCCCTTTCATTAAATGCGCTTTCAATGCGTTGTTGATAACTCGAATGGCGTTACTTCATTGCGTCACCTCTCATAGATATATATATATATATATATTATATTAGCTGTTTCGTGAAACCAATCAGAAGATGCCACGTCAGCGGTTGCGGAGACTGATAAACCAGAGTGCGGGACACTGGAATTCTCATCTCGTGGTCAGTGTAACCACGGTTATTAGTGTGGGGCCCACGAGTGAATGAATTGTTCAGTGTTCAGTCGTTGACACGTGTGAAACGCGTGTGATGCTAGGCTGCGTAATGAAACGAGTTTTTTTAACTGTTCTGACACTTTTACCCTTTTTGGGGTAAATTAATATATTTAATAACTAATTCATTTTTTTGAGATTAATTAGAGTTTATTATTAATTAAAAATTCTGATTAAATTAATTTTGTTAAAAAAAATATATAATTTTATTTTTCTAACTCTATTTGAAAAGAAATTTCTAACCTCATATGTTATATGTATGGCTTTTTATTTAGTTTATTTACTTTGATTGTATCAACGAATTTCAATTGAGCATTATATGAGTGTTTTTAAGTGAAATGCATTTATTTCGTTTAAAAATTTATAAAAATTGAATGCTTTCATTTTTTTTTATTTATGGATAGGCAAATAGCTTAATAAATAAATAAATAAAACCAACACTAAATTATATATATATATATATATATATATATATATATATATATATATATATATATGATGTGTGTAAATCAGTAAATGAGTAGACATTTTTTTTAACGTTTATTCTATAAAATATTATATTTAATATATGTATATATATCATATAAAATGTTTTGAGTTTTTTGGGTTAGAAGAAATTTAACTGGCCGAAAACTACTTCCAAATTAATTTAAATGTGTTTTGGCGATTTGAATTATTAGATAAATATAGATATATAATATTTACGGTTAAATCTGAATAAAATGAATTAAAACAAAAGAAAATTCAGAGGATCCGACAATATTCTAAGGCCATTAGTGGTATTTTACTCTTTGTATTTCGTTCTTCGAAGATATTTTACTGTGTTTTTGTCGTGTTGAATAAATTTTAATAAAACAAAATAACTAATTTTTTGTCTTGTGTTTACTTAATGTAAACTTATTGATTTTGTCGTCTGTTAACAGATAAAATATACACATTTTACCAAACAAACTTATTGTTTTAACAAGTATTAATAAATAAAATTTAAATACTTTATATATTTCTGTTTATTCAAACAGATGCGGGATAATACCTTATGTTTTGATTTAAATACCAGCTTAGAATCTATGGGTTTTTTTTTAACTTATTTTTTTATTATTTATCGTTTTTATCTTTTGTTTAACCCGTATTTTTAAAATTGTACTATTAATATATATAATTTATCTATTTAAAAAATAAAAATAAATATGTTCTTCATTTCGTTCATTTAGAAGTCATGGAATAACCGAATTTTCAAATTTTATCTTTTTTTTACTCAAGGCCGGATATAATATTAACTTATGTACTTTTAGATTATAATTTTTATACGTAACCCTTGTGGACCTAAATATAAAACATTTACTGTTTTCGGTTTTGCATGTACTGATGTACACATATTTTGGATAAATTTATAGAATTAAATTATTTTATTTTTCCATACACACCCTTGTAAGTTTATCTAAAATCCATATGAAGGGCTTGTAAGGGAACCAAAGTTCAAAATATACAATTAAGAGAATCATAGTTTAGGGCTCTAGAGGAGCAAGCTTAGTGGGGGTCCAAAAAACATGGGACACTTTATTTTGATACTTTTTTTGTTTGTAATATTTTTAGTTTTTATGTTTTTTTGAATTGGGTTTTTTTAACTTATGAACAAAAAGACAAAGACCGCAGGAGTTAGCACAGACAGTCAAGAGAAGCCTGGAGTTCACAGACCTTAAAAAGGGAGAGATAAACAACCCCTGATGTTCATGAGTAGTGAGGGCTAGCATTGCCTATCGCTTCCATTCCTGGAGGTTAAGTGTTTGTCTTTTGTTTCGTTCCATGTCTAGTGGACCATGTTATTTCTTGTGATTGATGTGTATAGTTCTATTTGGCCTCCATGGGTCAAGTCACTGATAGTGCAGTTATTTGTAGACATATCTATTTCTAAACTGTTTTGTTATGTTTTTTTTTATAAATTACGGTTATATATATATATAAACATTTTCAAAGGTTAGTGAGTTATAAATTTAATTAATTTTAAGACATGGAAGCAATTATAATTTATTATTCATCTATTTTCACATTTGTACCATACTACCATGGTGAAAGACTCAATTATAATTATAGTTTAATAAAAAAAATTTAAATTTGATATATAATTATATTTCTGTAACAAAGATTGGTGATTCAAATTGAATTTATATCACACTTTTAAGCATATCAATATTTAAAATTGCATGGAATGGTTCCTATTTTGAAATAAATGACATGATTGTTGATGTAAATATGATTTTGAAAAAGTAAATATATAATTTTAATTGCCGATGTAGATATCGAACCTTCTGCTTGTCTTGATGACGATAAATAATGATTATATATATATAATATTATATTAAGTTTGATGAAATTAATGTACACTGATCATGCGAGATATGCTATCACCTTGTGTGTTCAGGGACAGCAGATGATGTGGAATAATTTCACAAATATTTAATTATTGAAATAAACATGTTTAATTATTTTAATGTTGATAAATATTTAGTATTATTTTGAAAGTATATAATTTTAACGTTAATATATTTAATCTTTGTTAATATCAATTAATTCATTTTTATCATTTTAGAAAGATCTCCAAAACTAAATATATTTTAAAAAATATCACGCTTGTATTCTCAAATAAATATCCCTGATAAGTTTTATCACGATATCATAAAAGATTAAAAAAGATTAAAATTAATAATTTACATAACTGACAAATCAATATTTTATTTTTTATTAAACCCAGAAAAATATAGAAAAATTAAATACGATGAATACTTCAATGTAATATTTTATTAAACAAGTATTAATAAATGAATTTCCATATCGGGTTGGGTTGCTGGCGGTCTTGGGCCAGTGGCCCAATTATCAGTTGTCGTTGCGTCACGTGCGTCACATTCCGAGCCATAAAAAACAAATCGCGCACTGCACGTGACACCCAAAACAGAGGTACACCAAGTTTTTTCTTTAAAAAAAAAACACACCAGTCAGTTGTCAATGTCATGCATACTACTAGAAAATTATCATTCAACTCGTATACACTCATCCAATAAATCGAGAGATTGACCTGTAAATATATTTCCACAATTTAGACCTCCATTTGGTTTGACGTATTTTAAAACTTAAGCAATAAAAGTTTTTATAAAACATCTTTTGCAGCGGGATTAGTATCATTAGACCAAAAGCTTTGCAGTGGAATACGAAATTAATCTATATAACTAACTAATATATTTTTTAAAAATTTAATTACAAAAATAAAATCTTATAGTTGATGCGAAAAACTTTTTTTTTAATTTCTAGTTAAATTGGATAAATTTTTGTATGAATATACTCCTTCCGGTCCTGTTCACTTCTCTCGTTTTGGAAGCTTTCTTTGGTCTTTTTTAAATGTTCATTGTTAAATTGTTTTTTTCCAAACTTTATCTGTTATTTTATATATATATATATATATATATATATATACTACTCTATTTTTTAATAATTTTGAAAAAAATAAAATACTATATTAAGAGAGAGAATCAAAGATACTGTCAAATTATAATGAAGAATTAATGAAATCTTGTTGGTTTTTAAAGAAGTAACTTTAAAAATTTGATACAATTTTTTATAAATTTAAGACAATAACTAATATTAACCGATTTTTTTAATGCATGAATCAGTTAAAATTAATAAGTAAAAAAATCAAGTAATTTTAAAATTTAAAATTTACCCCAAAATAAAAGTTTTTTTTTTCTTCATGTTTTCCTCTAAATTTTGAGTGAGTAATGAATAAATAAATAAATATAATATGTTGACAGTGGTGTGAAATATTTGTACAAAAAAACACATAAAAAATATCACCCACTAATTAAGGTGTAATAAGTGATAAATAAGTGGTTTTGTTAACAAAACCACTGAGAATATGAGTACTTGTTAAGGATATAATAGTAATTTTATGAAGCCAAATGATCTTTTATTCTTAATTTTAGTGAGCATTTTTGAATTTTCGAGCATATTTGGGTTATCCAAACCGCGAAAATTTCGAATCTCTCCGGAACTCTCGCCGATCTAGCCTTCTCCGGCCCCAAGAGCGCCGATCTCCGATCTCCGAGCTAGGGTTCCTGGAAATGGCGGCGGAGCAGGGGCAGTGGTTGCTGATGGCTACGGCCAGGTCCCCGACCAACATAGCAGTGATCAAGTATTGGGGCAAGCGTGACGAGGCGTTGATCCTTCCAATCAATGAAAGCATCAGCATCACTCTCGATCCTGACCACCTCTCCGCCACCACCACTGTCGCCGTCAGCCCTAGCTTCGATCGCGACCGGATGTGGCTCAATGGCAAGGTTTTTTCTTTTTCTTTTTTTTTTGCTCCATTTTTTTTAGCTCCGTAGATCGCGTTCATTTTATGCAGCAAAGCAGCGGTTTTTGGGTGGTGTTTCACACCCCTCTCTCGACACTGTTGGGGACCCAAATCATACGGCCGGCATGCTTCGGGGTTTTCCTGATTTTCTTGTGTTTTTACTGAGAGTCGTTGTTTTCTGTATATAACCCATATATATATGTATATATTTTTTATTTTGAACGTATTATTTATTTAATTCATAGACTCAGAGAGCGCAAAAATCATATTTTTATTTATTCGCAAAGTAAATTTAGAGTCATGTCTTCTATTTATTTGGTTTTGTACTGAATTTGAACCATATTGTTGCTCATTAGCTCACAGAATTGAGAGAAATCCCAAAGTTCTTCTCTTTTACTTATTTGTTCATTTAGAATTTCTTGTAGTTTGTTGTATTTTTTATTTATATTCTGGTAAATGTAGGAAATTTCGCTTGATGGAGGGAGGTTCCAGAGTTGTCTCAGGGAAATTCGTAGACGTGCTGAGGATGTTGAAGACGAGAAGAAGGGAATTCATATAAGGAAGGAAGATTGGGAGAGATTGCATGTACACATTGCTTCGTATAACAACTTCCCTACTGCTGCAGGCTTGGCTTCTTCAGCAGCAGGCTTTGCTTGTCTTGGTAATGTGGCTATCTATGCATTCTAATTATTCATGATAGTTATGATGGAGGCAGGGATAATTTCATTCTCGTGAATTTGTTAAGGATTAGTGCCTGTGTGTTATTCAGCATTATTTGATGTGTTTATCCATAATTTTGTGCGTGTTCTTCTTTTACAGCTTTTTCCCTTGCAAAGCTTATGAATGTGAAGGAGGATTGTGGTGAGCTTTCTGCAATTGCAAGGTAACATGTTAGATCTTGTTATTCTTCGTGATTGAACTCTGTTGGCTTGCCCAAAATTATTTTGGAGGTCATTATCTCTGAAAAGTGAAAACTTTGCTCATTAACTTCACTTAATGGGACTAACTTGCAGGCGAGGATCAGGGAGTGCATGCCGTAGTTTGTTTGGTGGATTTGTTAAATGGACTATGGGAAATGTATGGTTATGAGTATAATATTTTAAGTCTACAAAGTTTGTGAAGTGCTGCCAATCTAACATAATATTTCAGGTAGCTGATGGAAGTGACAGCACTGCAGTTCAACTTGCCAGTGAAGCACACTGGGATGACCTGGTTGTTATCATAGCAGTGGTATGTGGCTGTGTCATGTGGTATATGACCTAAATTTTTTTCCTCAAATATTTGAAAGCATGGGCATTGTGGTGCAAGCTGCTTGTTGTTCTTCTTCAACTAGCTTTTATAGCATTGGACTGACACCTGCATGAATTTTACCTGTAAAAATGTGAAACTTTTGAATTTCTTTTAATATAAAATGTTGAAATTCCAGGTGAGCTCCAGGCAGAAGGAAACAAGTAGCACCTCTGGTATGCGTGAGAGTGTTGAAACAAGCTCGCTTTTGCATTACAGGGCCAAGGTAATATATATCAGTCATCTGCCTGACTTTATGATTCAGTTTGAGCCTGCTTTTCAGTTATAGTAGTATATTATTTAATTCCATGCCCTACTGGAAAAGGTGATAGTTTTAATTAATGAAGACATAAGTTCAATCTTGGCTTCTTTTAAACATTAAATAACAAGACTAGAAAGCAAGCTGGTTCATTTAGTTCATTGTTTTATCCTGCAATTTCAGGAGGTGGTCCCTAGTCGAATTTTGCAAATGGAGAAAGCTATTAGCTGTCGTGATTTTGCAACTTTTGCCAAGTTGACCTGCGCAGACAGTAATCAGTTTCATGCAGTCTGCTTGGATACTTCTCCTCCTATATTCTATATGAATGATACTTCCCACAGGTATGATCTATTTTTTAAGCTAGGAATGTGTTTCTGTTGTTATGGATTTCATGGTACCTAAGTTTTTGTTGCAACATGCTGATTATGTTGCAGGATAATCAACCTTGTTGAGAAGTTGAACCAATTTGAAGGAGAACCCCAGGTTTGGGCATGTGTTATCTCTAGATACCATTTAATTTGAGCCTAAGATTGTCACTACAAATGCAAGCAGTGCAGAATACATGACACAGCTTGTAGTTTCCAATTCTTTCAGTAGATCAAGTAGGGTTTTTCAATTTATTTAGTATGCCTTTGTGAATTTCCATAGTCTGCCATTTTTCTTCTTGAGGTACTTATAACCTTTTTTCAATCGGTTTCCAAATTCTTGCTTTTTTTGTAAAGTTAGCAGAGGGGCTCTTCTTAGGATCATCTTAACATTTATGAGAGCATCTTGTTGAGACCTTTTCTTTTCTTTTTTTTCAAAATCCTGATAATTTTAGCTGAAGAATCTGCACCATATGCAGGACTACAAAATTTGCATTAAGTTACTCAAGTTACTTAATAGTATAAAAACAATAAAGTTTATGTTTAGTTCACCGGAACAAACTGGTTTGTCAGTTGAAAACAATTATCCTTAAATCCCTTTTCACTTGAAGCAAGGAGTTTGAATGCTGAATCTCTTGACCATTGTGCTTAATTTATTCTGGTAATGTCCATATCCGAGTCATCTTGTTTTCTGCCATTTCTGAACCAAGTTATAGATTTTCCACAATGACACTATATATAGATTTAGATAGTCACTTCAATTTTACCATTTAACAAGAAAGATAGGTTTGGTAATCATATTTATTATTTTCCACAACAGGTAGCCTACACATTTGATGCAGGACCTAATGCTGTGTTGATTGCTAAAAACCGAAAAACTGCAAGCCTTCTGCTTCAGAGGCTACTTTTTTACTTTCCCCCACCAACAGGCAGTGAATTAACAAGGTCTGAATATTTCAACTACTGATTGCCTATCTGCTGCCCATGCGTTGAAAATTTCATCTGATTCCGTATTTGCTCTAATCTTTTTAGCTATTTATTGGGGGACAAATCGATACTGCAAGAATCTGGTGTGCAGTCCATGAAGGATGTTGAAGATTTGCAGCCCCCTCTTGAAACCAAAGACAAGACAATGGTTCAAAAGTACGTCGGAGATGTCAGTTATTTCATCTGCACTAAAATTGGCAGAGGTCCGACACTGCTTGCGGATGAAGGTCAAGCCCTGCTTAGTTCTGAAACCGGGCTTCCGAAGTGAGTTAATTCTGTAGAATAACTATCAACAATGGCATTCCCTTAATAAAGTCATCAAAGTGTATCTCTTATTAGTCAGCCTTTTGGGGTGTTGTTCTCTAAGCTCTGTTGTAATTTGATGAACTGAATCTTGTTGGTACTGAGAATTGAATGTTCTATTTCATTTTGTTGTTATACAACTTGTTTTATTTCTCACTGTTTATCAACATTGGAAATAAAACAAATCAGAAAGAACTGAAGAAGATTAGAATGAGAAAATAATTGAGATTTATGTAAGAAAAATGGGGAGAGAAAGGATAGGGATTGCTATCCTTGTCATTGTAAATGATAACACAAGCGCCTTTCCCTTATTCTGTTTGACTAACCCATTAATCATTCTTGGAGTTGTTTATGCAATAGATTCTGTAGCTCTTATCTGTTTTACACCCATCATAGCCAAGTTTAATTTAATATGTATAAAGACTGAATTGCTTTTTTTTTTTTTTATCAATTTGGCCACTAATTTCAAATTTTAGTTCACTTAAATATTTGAACGTAAGATCAATGGACCATCTTATATTTTTATCTTGTTAATATTTAAATATAAAATTTAATTTTTTGTCAAAAATTAGATTGAGAAAGATTGTGCATAATGAATTTACAGAGTTGTTAAAAGAGGTTATAACAGGTTTTCTGTGATGACTACGAATGCTCTTTAACTTCCTCATTTAGACCATTTTTATTGAATTTTTCCGCATCCCCCTCCGACTCTCATATTTCATGGATTTGTTAGCACATTTGATTTGAATGAAACAATTGATGATAAAAATTAAAATTTATTTTTTATTTTCAACGAATCAATATGATTTATTCACTTTTATTAAAATAAAAAAATAAAATTTATAATTCATGCATCACATATCCAAACATTCTAGTGAATTTTATCTAAACCATTTATGTTTTAATTGAAGTAGTTTATCTACTTTTAAAAAAAAAATTATCTAAACCATTTATTTTATTATTTTAAAAAAAATGTACTATTATTGTTTTTTAAAAAAAGTGTACACACTTTAGCATATATATACCTCCACTTTTCAATAATAATAAAGTTGCTAGCTACACCAACTTTTCATATTTGCTGTGCACTCAAATCTTGGATTATGATAGCATTAATTAGTCTAATTAGTGCAATGGTGGTGACCTCTTTATGCTTTCTCCATTCCTAATTCCCTGACAAAGAATATAACTTATATAATATATATACAACCATTAATTAATAGCATCCTTCTTGTAATATAATTTTTATTTGTAAGATTCCAACATCCAACAAGACAAAAACTGAGACATTCTCCTCTTTTTCATAAGTAGAAAAGAAAAAAAAGGTGGAAATATTTGCCCGAAATGATTACCTTCTAGCAAACCACTTGTGAAAATATTTGGATGCCTTTAAAAAAAAAAAAGAAAAGAAAATGCAAGGTTCCATATGGTCCCACAGAACTATTTAAAAGAAATAAGTCAAATAACAAAACCAGGGAAAGATGGACAACAAAATACCACCCCCTCAGCTCCCGCCATAAAAATTTCATCAGCATTTTTATCTTTATTCCTTTTGATTGAAAGGAAGATCCCAAGTTCCAACAATGCAACAAGTGAAACTTTGGAAATATTCATTTATGAAGTGGCACTATTTAAAGAGATAACACTATAACAGAATGAGAGTGAGAGATAGCTAGTTAGAGAGATTCTTAAGGTCCCACATAACAAGGTTTGCTTTTTTTATATTTATATATATATATATATATATATATATCTTGATGATAATAATAATAATAATAAAGTTTCTCTTAGTTGGCCATTAATGAAAACTAATTAAACAAGCTTGGTTTATTGTGGGTCTTGCTTGGAGGCTATAAAAAGACCCCCTTTATGTTTCCATGACTATCATAGACATAGGTATAGCTCCCCTCATCCTAGTTTAGAAGAGAAAGCTAGCGCTTATAGCCATGGCAAGAGTGTTAGAGCCTCTCATTGTTGGGAGGGTGATTGGAGAAGTCTTGGACTTCTTCAACCCAAGTGCCAAGATGATTGTGACCTACAACACCAACAAGCTTGTTTGCAATGGTTTTGAGCTCTACCCTTCAGCTATCCTTAATAAACCCAGGGTTGAAGTTCAAGGGGGTGATCTTAGGTCCTCCTTCACTTTGGTATTTTTATTTTTTTTTTAATTATTATATATGTAAACCTCTTTAATATTCAAACACTACGCTGTTGCATTATTTTCTATTATATATATATATATATATATATATATATATATATATATATATCTTGATTGACAAACACAAGCAAGCATAAATATTCATATATATATATGTTGGCAGGTGATGACTGATCCTGATGTGCCAGGCCCTAGTGATCCATACTTAAGGGAACACTTACACTGGTTAGTCATATATATAATTAATTAACATGTTCACTATATTAATTAATCCACGTATGCATGCATGCAAGCAATTGATTAATCTACGTGCATGGCCGCCGACCATATATCTTTAATTGTAGGATTGTGACTGACATTCCAGGCACAACTGATGCTTCATTTGGTATGTACTTATCTTTCTCTCAGTTAATTAATTCACATTGTATAAGTTAAGATTACATTTTTAAGTGTTATTTTAATAAGAACAGGGAGGGAAATGGTGAGCTATGAGAGTCCAAGGCCAACTATTGGGATCCATAGGTTTGTGTTTGTGCTTTTCAAGCAGAAGAAGAGGAGCACGGTGGTCATTCCGGCGACCAGGGACCAGTTCAACACTCGCCGTTTCGCCGAGGACAATGACCTTGGCCTTCCGGTCGCCGCCGTCTACTTTAATGCTCAGAGGGAGACCGCTGCCAGGCGGCGCTGAATTATATATTAATATCCTTCTATCTACCTAATTAATTAAATATATTGCATGTGTTAAGTCATTGGAGAGATTTGAAGTGATTAATTTCATATCCAATGTTTTATTTTAATTAATGATTTCTCAACCGGACATTTTCATTTAATAATAATTGTATTTCATAAAATTTCTCGTGCCAAGCAGTATTATTTAATTTTTTTTAAATATATATATATATATATATTGAATTGTTTTTTTTTTAAATAAAAGTGGATAAATTTAAAAACAAAAAAAATAAACACGAATAGGACAAGAGAAGAAGAAATGTAGAAGTCTCTCACCAGAGAGGAGGCACTGAAAATACAAGAAGAAACCGAAGCAATAAAACAGAGAAAACAAAGAACAGCTTAACTGGCAATGGCCACCGTCTAGTAACAGGTTTGTACAGATTGAAAGAAAGAGTAACCTACTCTAGGACTAGATTATGATTTGAATCGCCTGTTTGATTCGAGACTTTTGTGCTTATGAAGTTGAGAAAGGACTTACTTCTCTGAGATGCCTCATTGAGTGATTGTTGTTGATTGTTTGTAGCTGTTGAAAATCAAGAAATAAGCATATCAGTAATTTTAATCATTATAATATGAGAAGGTAAAGCAAATAATTGAAAAATGTGATTGTTTCGTTCCAGCCATATATTTCACATAATGGCTCTGTAGCTGAGGATTGTATCAGTAGATTACATCTATTATATTTTCAGCTCAATTTGAGTTTTTACATCTATTATTTTTATGAAATGTTGACTAGTCATATGGTAGGGACCTACATATATATATATATATATATATGGAGTTAATTTTTCAATATTTTTGTACTTTCACCTCTGTAAACATATAATTATTGTATAAAAGAACCGGTGTAAACAGACCAAGAGTTTGTTGATTTTTGCGTTTGTTATTATATTTGATATGCATCAATACTAAATATTATTATTATTATTATTGCTACTTTTAACGCATGGTCGAGTTTGTTGTTATTCTGAGATCATGAAGGTACAGTTGAGATTGAATGTTTTTATTTTATCAAGCAGAGAGATCTGTTCCGAAGACTATGAATTTTCATTGCAGTGACAATTATAAATGGTACTTAATGTTGTTATTATGACGTGTCGGTTGAGAGGATGATATAGCCCGTATAGGCTGTCCAGCTCTCTGAATCAGCATCTGTTACCTATATATATATATATATAGATTCTTGTCCTTTTTTATTTCTTTTCTCATGCTTCGGATTCTGAGCTGCACGTGTTTGTTTTTTTTAGGTACTTTTCTTGTTTTACAAACTTCCCTCAAATTTCATCAAGTGGAAATGAATGACCTGTGCTACTCTGCACACATATGACTCACTGATTTTGGTTTCTATACTGTTGCATTCATTCCTTGGGATAAGAGAAAAGGAGTTTCTTTTTTCTTTTCTTTTCTTTTTTTCTCTCATTTTCATTGAAAAAAAATAAACAAATGGCAAGGAAAATGAATTCTTGTTTATTTTGGTGTAATTAATTAAATGATGTTAAGAGTGTTAACTCTAATGCAAGCTATGAAGTTTGAAGAAATGAATAAGTAGAGAAATATTTACAATCACAATTTTTTATCGATAAGTGTCTCGTTATCTATAGCTTAAATGTTATCTTTCTCCTCTCCTGTTCTTTTTGTGTGTTCTCTTGACTGAGTCTTTATTCCTTTTACTCTTTGTTGCTTCCCTCTTGTAACAAAACTCATGGTTTTTTTTTTATATAATGAATTAATGATTTATTCATTTTTCTAAAAAATTACCTAGAAGCATTATGAACACATTATTGGTAGAAGAGATCTCAAATGTGATAGATATTATTTGAACATAATAAAGTCATTCTACTCCATCTGTTATTAGAAAAATGTTAATTTATTAATGATATCAGAAAGATGTAATAATAATCATATAAATACACAAGAAAAGTTACAATTAGAATGCGTCCATTATATTCCACTTGGTGGAAGGAAATCTATATGGTGTATTTCAATCCTAAAAGAGGCATAAAAAGTATCAGTAATCAAAGATCAGTTTATTTGCCTCTAGACTTCCTTGGTTTCATTTGAATGCTGATCTTTCTGGGTCCACATGTTCACAAGAAAAGAGTCGATGATTATCTGCGACAAAATGTAATACATTTATGCAACTAAATAAGAGGTTTTGATTGAGATATATCAGTAGTCAAATTTTTAAGCAGGTTTAGAGTGAAAGAGGCTTGGGAAATTACCTGGATGATGTGAGAAGCAACACAAGGAAGGATCAGTAATCCGGATTCACCAAGTGCTCCGTTGAGCTGCTCGACGACAGCTACCATCACAGGCAAAGTTTTCTGAAGTACGAAATCGGAAAATCACATAATGACAGTAAATTTAGTTTAACAAAGGCAATAAAACACTAAACATAGAGTAAATAGGACTGCAAATTTAAAATCATTTTGACAATTTTAACTTGTTAAGCAGTCAAGTGTTGATTTTGCCTCACAATGTCTCATGTGAAGATACTTCAGACATTAGAAACAATGCAAGTAATACCTGACTGGCAACAATGATGACAGCGCGTGCATTATCTTTCTTTGAAAAAACTGACCGGGAACCACCGGAAAGAGCTGAGAGGCTCCGCATCGCGAGCATGTTTAGTGCCAACAGAGCAAGATGTAAGAGTCTGCAATCAGTGAAGAAAAATTGTAGCATACACATCAGCACCTACAGAGGATGCAGTAACTTTTCTCTTTTCATTTGAAATGTGCAGTCAAGGAATTAAAAAAAAAAGAAAAGAAAAAAGAGCAAAGCTGACAAATAACATACGCCCCCAAACTAATAGCAATGGCAAAGGAAGCTGGATTTACAGACAAGAGTAATGGTCTTGATCTGCTCACTTGTATCCATGGTACCTGTAATTACACAAACCAGTAAATCTGATGCCAAAAAAAATGAAGCATGATCAATATGCAGAACATTTAGCCTTGATGGGTGCAAAGTCACAACTAAATGTGATCACCTCATGGGCAATGGCAAGCCATCAATAACATGCTCAAAGATTTAAATTTCATTCAATCTCTTGGAAAGGGATCTCTTCCTCTATGGCCACTGCCTGCAGTGAATCAAATTTCTGCTCCTGTGGCACTTCAATCTGGATGTATCAGCCAGCATTGTCCTTTTGCATAGACTTAAAAAAATATGTTCAACACGACCCCCTTTCTCATGGAACAATTCTATACTCATCAATTTTTTGGTGAGTCTTTCCATTCTCTTAACAACTTTATTTATTCTCTTATGAGTTCATTGATAAATTAACTACACTCAGGTATGGCACTTCTATTAAAGTAACCAATGGCCACACACATAGGTTACTTTGGTAAATATGGATTAAATATATAAGCTCGGGTTCTTCATCCTATTAGCGTAAACTTTATAGCACTTGGATAATATGTTTGGTTTGCATCTAACAAAAATTAGAACTGTGTTAATAGTCATGCCAATGGGTTTTAGATTTAACATACAACATTCACTATGCTTGAAGAAATTGATCTTGAGTCAAACATGGGAATAATATAAACCGATGTAAACCACCTCTTAAGAAAGAAGTGATATAGCTCATTGTCAAAATCCATCACTTTCAAGAAAATAAAAACTGATTCTACGACAAAGCAAATCTGCATCATTAAGATATAAAAGCCAAACCTGCAGCACAAACATCCACAGAGCATACAAAGGAATCCATTTAGATGTACATTCAATAAAATATCACGTCTTGCATGAGTCATGGCATCATATAAAGTGAGAGTGGAGGGATAATTTGACAGGAATGAGAGTTCATATCATACCAAACTAAGAAGTAGAGCACTTGCCATTGACAAAGAGTGACGGTTTTGGTCAACAAACTTTGCCACACCTGCAGTGTGAATCATTGACCAAAATTGTAACCACAAGCCAGAGTATTCAAGATGTGTAGCAACATCAATCATATTCTTATATACTGTGGAACTGTTCAACAATAAATTCTTGAATTAGAAAATGCCTATTTTCATCAAAGAAGTTATAGCTGGTTGAAAATATTGGTTGAAAATATACACCTACTAAGATTGATGTTCAAATAACCTACCTCCAGACAAGAAGAATAATCAATAAGGTAAGATACACAGAAGTTACTATTTGCATAGGCAATAAATAGATTGAGCACTAAAGAACTTACCACTAAGAATGTCCCTCAACACCTGGAAGATGGAAAAATATTATGCTTTTGTAAGTATGGATATATAAGTATCATCATATGAGTAAATAAAAATAAAACACAGTTCAACAAGCAATAAAAGGACATGAATGGTTCACATCCAAAGGCAGTATTTCATACAGCACCTTAGAGATGTTCAGACAATTTTGTACCCATATAGGTATGCAATCAAAGTCGTCCTTGACATTATGGCACCTCTATCAAAGAGGAATAGCATAACCAAGGAAAAATGAGACCATCATACAATATCTGGCAACCAAACAATTTGAAGGGGCCTAGAATTATAGACTTGAAGAAAGGGAAGTATTATAGACAAAGTGATATCATGACATGACATTTTTTATCGAAAGTATTTGATTCTATTTTTTATTATAAAAAAATAATAATAAAAAAAAACAATTACCAGAATACTTACCTTCCCTAGAACCAAAGGAACCAAAAGAGTGTTGAACAGGCTTCTGAATAATTCCAAGGTGGGGACAGATACCCCTCGTCCAGTCATTATAAATATTGAAAGTGAAAATGGCACCTGTGACATTTGGAAATTTAAATCTGAAGAAATGACAGAAAGCAATTGCAATGGCAAGATTTGACTTACAATCATGATGCCTAACATGTTAGATATCACTGTCATTGCAAGAGCAAGAGCAGAATTTCCCCCAGCAAGCTGCATTGCATGTCAATGCATAACAAATTCTGCTGATCAGATTCCAATTATTAGGAAAACTCCCAGCAGGGGGAAAAAGCTAACTAACTTGTGTCAATGCAATTCCACTTGATAATGTTGTCGGCATGCAGCAAAATACAGCCACTCCTGTTCATCAATCTTGAAAATCAGTAATCAGCCTGAATATTGTACAGTGAAGTCATCTTTAGAGATGATTACTATTAAATGCAGGAACAGAAAAGGTTGAGATGAGCATAAGTGAGGCAGAAAACCACTTTTGCCAACCATGTACCGGTTACAAATTCTTGGGGCACCAACTTGAGTTGCAAAATAAGCCTTGAAAAAAGAGGAGTAAACAACAAGATAGAACTCTGCATAAGATAGAAAAAAGAATAAGGAAACTTAGATAACAGGGTGAACAAGAAATCTTTAACAAGCTATAAAACAGGGGGCCAAAATACAAGGGAACATGAACTTAAAAAAAGAGCAACATAGAATATAAGGTCCCTGGCTTTCTGTCAGACATCATATAAACATGTATATTACTTCCAGGAGAATTTAAGAAAATGGGCCATTGTTATTTCCAATGATAGCAGTAAAAGAGTTAACTTGATCAATCTTCCTGTGAAGAGTTAAAAACCAAAGATGTAACTTCCAAGACCTTTCAATCAAATACAAAATCCTCACATTTGTTAGATACAAAACAAAGACTGAATTCAACCCAAAAGCTTAAGCTAATAGGATAAAAGACTTAAGCTTATATATTCAAATCCATATTTACAAACCTAATCAATGTGGGACTATTAGCAACCAATTAACTAAGCTTTGTTAGATGCAAACCAAACATATTATCAAAGCAAGACTCAACCAAAAAGCTTAAACTATAGGATAAAAGACCCATGCATATATGTTTAAACTCATATTTACTAATTTAACTGATATGGGACTATTACTTTCTCTAACAATTTTACAGAATGATGTATGACTTTCATGTAACCAATAATATAACCAATTTAGTCAACAACCAAATGTACGGAAGACCATTCTTAGTCAGTCTTATGAACGAAGAGTTTAGCTTCAATATTATTTTGTTCATGCAAGTCAGATAGATTAGCAATTTCCCCATGATGTGGTGGACATGAATGTGCTACATATGTAGACTAGGATACAAGTGTTGGGAAATCTAAAAATTCAAATATAGAGCAAATGATTTTCTATCCAGATTAATAAAGTCACATATTGACATAGCAGATGTATGCATAACAATGAAATAGCATAAGGTAATACCACAAGAGAAAATAATACTTATGTCAAACCACTTAATTAATGTAAAGATCGCTAAAGGATTTCAAGAAGCAAAAGGATCTTAATACTGGTAGGTTGTCTCTGGGCATAAAGAGGCTCTTCACCATGTACAAGAAACAAGTTTAGATTTGGAGTCATACTAGACCAAACAGTCCCGCAGGCCATGCTTCAATAGCAGCATCAATTTCTCTACTCTGCAGTGTAAGCCCTGTTGAAATGAATGCATCCAAGGTATATATAACTTAAGAAGAAAAAGAAGAAAAAAAATACAAATATACATTGGAAAAGTTACCTGATATAAAGAAAATTCCAAAGGTGCTGACTCTAGACAGAGAATACTTGTGGGCAAGACAACCAAGGGTAGGATCTGCAACCCCAAAAGCTACTCCACACACAAGAGCTACAGAAAGAAGGTAAAGATAAGATATGCACATTGTTGCTCTAAATCCTCTGCTATTACACCATCAAAACATGAAACTTAACCATGAATTAGTAGTGCCACAATAAAAGCACTCCTGCAATTAGGAGAAAAATCCTCATGGATGGCATGTGTTGGATTCATTCACATGTAGGTTTTTAGAATATAAATGTTTTGTTGGTGCAAAGTTACCTATATTATACCAGGTACTATGTTTCCCATAAAATTCAACTAAACATTAATTTCTACACATCTACATCAGAAAAAATAACTAATTAATCATGTAAGTACTAAGGAAAATATAATAAAATGGATGCTTGTAAAATTTATGACCAGCAAAAAAAGAAGTTCTGCAAAACATAATGTTGGTGGTGAAAGAACAGATACTACCTAAAGGGAGGAAATTTTTAGCTGCAAAGTCCAATAACGGCCGTGCCCAGGAGAATATATCTAAAGAATTAGAATGCCCAAGGTGTTGATCTCCTCTGCCATTTACCTGAAATAAGCCATTTTGATTTTTAATTTTCAGAAAAAATTCCAAACATATTTACCAAAAAGAAGTTCCAAACATACATGTTACCGTCCAATTCACAGTATATTACATTTGTCGATGATAAAGAAAACTAAAACAACATATGTGCTCTGATAATTTGTCTAATTACGGATACTAAGAATACCATCTGGATTTCTGGTGGTCATCTTCGCATGATTGTGAGAAAAAAATGGGAAATTTACAAACACAAGCACTGATAGTGTTTATCCATAAATGATTAAACTACTCGAGAAATGGCTGAAAAAAGGCACAAAATTCAAGTGAATAATGAGAAATAAAATCGAAACAACTGAAAACCTGATCGGATCCTCCGAAGGCTCTTAGACGTCGGAATTCTTGGCGGGATTCTCGAGAATAAGATGGAAACAAAAGAGGAAAAGGAGAGACACCGGGGCACCGGATAGGGGTTGAAGAATGAGATGCGAGATGGCGATGGATTCCACCATTACCGGAGGGCATTCGAGGCCCGACGTACAGTGGCCGGAGCGCTCTCACGGCCATGATAGCTTGGATCGAGAGCGAAGCGAAGCCGAGTAACGCTCCGATGAACAATGAGGGCCTTTTGGTCATAACGCGCCAAGTAGCTTGTTTTTAAGCTGTTTTTAATAATAATAATAAGTGGAAATTGCCAAAAAAACCCTTTAAGTTTGTAAAATTGCCAAAAACACCCCGTTAGTTTTGCAATCCCCAAAAACCCCCTCCTTTTAAAGTCTATGTTTTTAAACCCCCAAACGCTAGACGGATGTGAGCGGGTGAGTTTCAAATTTTTTTGGGACGAAAAATGCCCTTGCAGTGGGGAGTCGTGGGCTGCGACCATCTCGGCGATTTGAGAGGAAGTGGGGGTTTTCAGTAGGGATAACCCCGAGAGCAATTTATTGGGCAGTTTAATTGCTTTTTCTCGACTCACGTCTTGACTTTTCCATTTCGGCATCTCCGAAGTTGTCTCTACCGTGAAGCCTCTGTAATTAGCATTTCATCGACTTTTTCCCTTTCCACCGGTATCTCGAAGGAGAAGTCCCCAGTGACTAGTTGGCATTTCATCGGGTTCTGATCTAAGGTATTGAGTATGGTTTTTATGTTAAGCTGATTACATTCTAAAGAAAGATTTTTTTCGGTTTTGTTTTGTGCTCACTGTTTTTGTTGGAAGATATTGAAGTCTGCTGAGGGGATTTCTCATCTGGGGTTTTGTTAGTCTGCGAGGGAGATTTCTCGGCTAGGGTTTTGTTTTGTTTTGCATTTTCGTCTGTATCACTATCGAAATAGTTTTTTCGATTGTTATGATTTGTGTAATATTTATAATGTACATTTCCGTTTCGTTTGATATGGTTGCGTTTTACAAATGAGGGTTGGCGTTTAAGAAATGAGATATTCTGAGTTTAACATTTGTTGTCTCGTTTAAGTATTCTCGTCTCCGTTTAACAAAAATGGGTCTCTGTTTAACATTTTATATCTACATTTAATAAGCGAGAGTTCTAGTTTAAAACCTTATATTTCAGCTTAAACTTTTTGTCAATCTTTGCGAGGCTTGTGATTATGGCGGTCGACCCTAGTTAATGGGCGTTGCTATTTGACACGGTTGTGGAGACCTTAGTCGAATTGAAAGTTAACATGACCCCTCGACTGCTGGGAGATTATTCGAAGGACACCGTTTGCGCGTTCATTTGGTGGAAGCCATATACCAAGAGGGCCCTTCTTGATTCTCTTTTTGCAAAGATGACGATGGTCGCACCCGATAAATTCGAGGATCGGGAAAAGCTGCTGAGTTTCGGACCTCGAGATGTGGCCCTCGTTCTTGGTACTGCGTTGCGATGGCGGCGCTGATGGTCTTTCGAAGAAGAAAACCGGTCGGTTCGAGGCCGGTGATCTCATCGAAAGACCTACGAGAGCACGGAGACTCCATCGAGAGCACTACGGTGCGACTTGTTCGACGGAGGGAGAAGAAGATAATTTTTGTCAAACTCGATGGTGTACCTCATGGGGGACGGTCCTCTTCCCAAATACATCATGCTCGGTTCGAGCCGGATCGTTGATTACGTCGATGATCTACCGGCCGTGAGGCGTCTGCGCGTGGGCGCGAGCGACGCTGCAAGTGGCTTATGGAGGATATTCCACTGAGCGGCCGCGAGTGCAGAGATAGATCTTGCGGGAAGAAGACCAACACGAGTGCAGTTAAGGGTTGCTTTCGGTCGCGCTTAGCGTCCGGTTTCTGGTGGCCGGAGCGGGGAAGAAAGTCCGTTTCGGCGAGATCCCAAGGATCGTCTGCTACGGTGAAAGTACTTCACGGAAGCAAGCGACGGTAGAAAGCGAGCTTGTCGTCGCTCGATGGAAAAAGAGGTAATAAATCATGAATGATGTCTAACATAAGTCTTTAATGTTTAAACATTTTATTTAGCGTTTAACTTTAGTATTTACCGTTTAACTATTATTCATAACAGTTTAAATATTTTTGTTCTCCGTTTAATTATATTCTATAACGTTTAAATATATAGTTTTTATAGTTTAAAAATGAATGATCTCATTGAAATTGTTTTGGTTTACGTATGTTAGTTTCTGAGATGGTTCCGTGAATCTTTGAAGAAGAAATATTTGTTGGCGCTAACCGAGCGGATGGATGCCATTGCTCACGAACCACTTGCTCGAAGGCGGGATGAGAGAGGCGGCCTCTATCGTGCTGTGCCCTGGGCCCGCCGTTCTCCTACTTCCCGACCCCACGCAGCGCAGCGCGTTCCTCGGCCCGAGAAGCCCTCCCCTACCCGGCGATTGCAGACAACCCCTACCACGCAGCAGACGAGTCCCCGACCATGGCGGCATCTCCGGCCCAGTGAGCGGCCCACCGGTGACATTGGGCGAAGATGTCACCGCAACTCTTATCGCGAGCGTGCCGGATATTGATGACCGAGTTTCCTCGGCATGTCGCTCGTGTGGAGGCTCGGAAGGGCGTTCGCGGCCGTTGCGCCATCCCTCGAAAGAACCAAGCACCCGGGACGAGCGAGGCGTCGAATTTGGCGACGAGCGACATCATCGGGAAGGTCGTTCAAAGGCGGCCACATTCGAAGAGACTTGCGAAAAGAGGAGAACAATCGCCTCTGTCTCCAGCGCGGGTGACGATGAAACAATAGCATGACACCATCGGTGATCTGTATTCTTGAGTCATGTCGCCGTTGATGACATGGCCGTGGCGGTGGAGGACATCGTGAGATGATGTGGCCGTTGCTGCGGTTGAGAAGGTCGTTGACTCTCTTCTCGATGAAATCGTCGACCCGGTGGAACCGGTGCCGAGATGCGGCGTCGAAAGATGGACACGATCCACGAAGGTCGAGAAACAAGTTAAGGGTGTGTCTCCCGATGATCTTTGTTGTCATGGCCGCGGTTGAGAAGATCGTCGAATCCGTTCTGCAGTGGCCGTGGCCGAGCGATCACGCATGACCCAGCGGGGACACAATCCCACCACAGCAAGAACCATGTAAGGAAGTATGCTGCGGTTGATCTCTGTCGCAGTCGTCCCCGCGTCGAAGCGGACAGCAATCCCAGCACAAGAACAACAATGTAAGGATGTGCTGCAGGGTTGATCTTTGTCGCCGTCGTTCCCGCGTCGAAGGAAGATCTTGATGAAGACCCGACCGAAAGCAGCGAGAGAGATGATCGAGGCCCGATCGAAAATTGGACCCGGGAGCGGCTCGGGAAAGCTTTTATTCGAAGAAGAAGAAATGGGTTGGCTCGAGTCGTCTTATAAATCTGACGAGGAGTTGATGAGGATCTTCCTCAGCTGCTCTATGGACGGGTAAGTGTAACGTTTTTATGATATTGTTTAAAGAGTTTCTTATAGTGTTTAACTATTACCTAATAGTGTTTAATACCATTATGTTATTATTTAAGTTTTCAGCCTACTGGTTTAATTATATATAATATCATGTAACAATTGATAATATCATTTAAATATTTACTGATATGGTCTTCTAATATCCATTATTGTTTAACCTCAGGACTTGTCGTGTGGAAGAATGGCCATGTCGACCTCACGCTGACAGGTTATCACTACTTGACGAGGGGAAGGAGATGATCGTCGATGATGTGATGGGACGCTTTTCGTGTCATAATACAAAAGTCGGCGACGAAAGAGCCATATCCTTACAAGAAGCGCCTCCATCATCGGACCGCTTCATTGTTTATGTCAAAGCGGGACGACGCACATGACACGATTATGGCTATGATCGGGGATGCTGTCGTGCAACTGCATGAAGTTCAAATTGTCATCCTCCCGATAATCATGAATGGCCACTTCCATGTCAGTCGTCACGGACGATGATAAAAGCAAGAATACGAGGCGTTATTCTTCGTGTCAGGAGTGCGATAAGGACGCGTTGGACATGGTAAGTTCTTTAATTATGTCCGATTAATATCCGTTTGGTATTTAAATCGGTATTCTAATCTCGACTTGCATATCTCGACAGTGGAATCTATTCGACCTTTGTGTGCCGATATGGAGTTAAGCGAGTCGGCGACAGCAAATACCCGCTCGTCGCGACCACGAAACCCCACGCGAAAAACAAGGACGTCGATTGCGCCCGTCTACGTCATGCGGTTTATCGAGCAATTCTTGTGGGGTGAGAGTTACTGACTACTGCATGAGACGAGGCGTTCCTTATCTCGGATACGGTATGTTACCCGCATACTAAGGAGGGAGGCGTCGGCGTCCAGTGACAAAGGGAGTCGTCAGCAGCGGGTTAAGTCATGTTTTTGAATAACATGTCTTGTATATCGATTTGTCGATTTTGTTTTCAAATGTAAATCTGGACAAATTCAATTCATTGTTTTTCGTGTTCGAAGAACATGACTTTGTATATCTTAATGTAAATTTTTGTTTTGTTTTGAATTGTAAAAGCGGGTTAAATTCCATTCGGTTTTATTTCATTGTTTAATTTACGTTGTGATTGTGTACATTTCACTTTCATTGTTTAAATATAGTATATATCGTTTAAACATCGAGTTTTTAAATATTTCAAATTCGTGCCC